>NW_008751852.1:847249-948291 GCF_000715545.1 Opisthorchis viverrini | reverse complement strand
AACAACTTTAGCATTAAACACTGTGTTGATGAAGATTCAGAAGTGACAGAACCATACGGGTGAAAGGAAGAAGGCGTTCGGAGTTGAGTTATTTGTTAGAAAATGCCAGCTGACCGGTTACAGACCACTGGACAGGGAAGCAAAACTCTAATTTGCATCTTATTTAACTGGACATCCCCATCAGTAGTATCACAGTTACACAGGTACTATGTGAATGGAAGGTGGATGACAGTATCATATCAGCGCGAGTTGGCCACATCGTTGGTCAGCTGCTTGTGGCAGATTTGTATGGTCTTCAACTACTAGCCTAGTGGTCACATCTCTCAAGAAATTCGCGAGCTACACGTTGCACATTATTCCCAACAAGGATGAAACAACTTTACGGTTGTTTTCGACTTTATGGCTTAGAGTGACCCCAATTTCAGCGCGAAGTTTCGACTGAAACTGGTAAAAAGTTATTTTTCCCATTAACAGAGATTTTAACTTCCGCCAGTATATTGAAAGTTGTAAAGCTGGGATATAAAAAAGTGAATTCTTTAAGTTAGTGCGTATGGCACAAAGAAGCAGATTATCGATCTAGGGATGAAAGCCTAAAGGGAAAACAAAAATTAGTCACTCAAGGATTAGTGTGGGAACGATGGGAAGACTCGTTTCAAAACAGCACAATCGGTTGGGAAACTGGTGCGTGCAGTTACAGCAAGACTAACAAGCATGAAATCTAACAACACAAATCAGTAGCGCTTGACAGGAAGACATCAAGCCTGAATGCGATCAGCGTGGGTCAGAGGTCACATCGGAAGAAAATGGAGGCGCACAAACATAGGTCGAATCGATGGTACAGTCATTAGGCAAGGTAGCCTCCAGTAGGCTGGTTCAATTCGTTGCCATTTTCGTGCTCAGTCTCAGGACTTCGAGGACCAACATTTGAACTTTTGAGTTTCACCTGTTCCAGCAGACCACCTTTGGTATGTTTCAGTATCACATTCATTATTACCCTGTTAGCTCGTTTACCGTGAAATATCTGAGTTTTCTATGAATCTCATTCAAAGCAGCTTTTAATAAATCTATGTTCAATTTTGAATGAAGAGAACTCTTCAAACATGCTGCATGCTGGAAGGATGAGAAACGCCAGTAAGATCAGTTCAATATAAGCCTTGTGGTAATGTCCCACATGGTCTTGATTTGTGTGCAGCCAACAGCCGAAGACCAGGGAGCGAAGCAATACTCCTGCGAATTAAGTAGTACGGATATGTAATTTTCCCGACTTGCAGAAGAGCGGGAAACGTTAGATGACAGGAAACTACCGTTCTTTTATAGTTTGGCTGAACGTAAAAAATGTTTGTTGGCACATCAAGCAGAATGTCATCTGCTGGATAGTGGTGAAGATGGCAGAGAAAAAAGGAGACTATCTAGTTGAGACGGTTATCCCGGTTTATTCTCTAGGAAGAACCTCGGAGTACCGGCGTCATTGATCTTGAGAACGGAAAGGTTGCTGGGAAAGCCATGAAATTGTCTCCCCTAAATTAGGGACAATATCACACTCTGAACGGACAAGAAAGTTGATGGCTGGGAACGTTCGTGAGATCAACCTGGGAGAACCATGAAACCCAGTCTGCAGGACCTATGACTGAGTACTATATTGCGTTAAAGGTCGAGTATTTTCATGAAAGTAGAATCCACAGACGATGAGGAGACAGAATCATTTATCACTGGCCACTCAGGTTATCTTAGCAGCCAAGCAGACCACTAGAACCGGGTAGACTGTAATCACAGTGAAAGTGGAAATATGGTGTTTTTTCTGCTTAGGTGATTATTCATCCCATTAATAGTAGCAGACCTTGCCATCTGACAAACCTTCTAGTGTAATCACTTGGTCCGATCAAGTTTCTATAAGAAACACAACAAATTCAACTGCTGTCCTTCAAAATGAGTTCCTAGCGGATTGAATTGCTTGAAGCCAGGAGTTGATTCGTTCTGGCTTAATTGATGCCTGACTCTGTCGTTGCCACTCAAATCATTGTGTGCTTGTGATTGGTTTTGTCTCGTCTAGTGGAGTCTTTTGCACCGATTATGTTAGGCCGATTCTTGCTGGCGTCTGTGTGATTTGTGAATCAGTGGGAGGATTGTCCATCATTGATGTTTTGGTCTGCCCAACAGCCGTAATAGGAAAGGAATGAACACAACGCACCACGGACAAAACCAGTCAGTTCGGCGGTTGAGAGAATTCATCCGGTGTTGGACTGCGATACAGGCTGTTGCAGGCCGACATTTGTTCGTGAATAACTACACTACTGGTCTTGGCCCGTTTAACTTTAGTAGCCTTGTATGATAAGCGCTAAAGGTTTGAATGTTGGAAATTGTACAAATGTCTCATTATACACACTGAGGTGGACTAGACATTTGTGCGTAACTTTAGAGCGACATACGGTTTTCAACAAGAATCTGGATAGATTAACTTTAAGTGGTCACTATCAAGAGATCGTCTCTTAACAGGAATGCACAGTGGTCCTAATGCACAAATCCGACTTGGCTTGAGCAGGGTAGACGGTAGAAAGGTTTTTATCGCAGAATGAATATCACCCTTGGCAGCAAAGAGTCAAGAAGTGAGTAGATCTCACTGTTACCTAACTACAGCAATACATCTTAGTGATCAAGTTTGGTCGGAAGTGAACCAAGAACAGATTTACAGTGACTCACTGTGGTGGTGGGTAAGGGCGTCGTTGTCTCGGTGGTTGAAGTCTCAGCCTGACGAGCAAACCAGCGTCCGTTGAATCCTGTATCCATTTTCTGGGTATTATATGACACGCCGGACAGAGGCTTTGAGTCATTGTTCGACGAGTTTCCAGTATGTGTCCCACTATTCACTAAATTATTGATCTGAACCAATTGCGGCTTCTTATGCAGTTGGTTTTCGTTCACGCCAGCAAAATATGGTAATTGGATACCGTGCTGTTGAGCACGAAGCAGATTGATAAGATGTGTCAGGCTTGCAATCTCCTGCTTGGGAAGTGAGCTGTCTGCGTTGGCTTCAATCGATTCTTTTTGGTCTTGTTTTGTGATCATATTCCACGGGGCCCAATTTAGGTAGTGCCCATGAGGGTGTGGATGATGATACTTGGGTGGCGGACGTTTTAAAATCACGAGAGGTGGGTAATATGAAGGTGCTTTTGTTGTAGTGGTTGTAGTCGTGGAGGTGCTGGCGGGGGTTGATGTCTCGCATNGACCAGGTTGTTTGCAACATTCTGCGGACGAGCACTTAGTAATCGGGTCAATAGCAAGCGCAGTCTGTTACGTATCATCATGCGCTCTTCTGCCCATATGGAATAGAGATGTTGGTAGTAAAGCTGTGTGTAAGGATTGTCCCATGACTTATGAACTGCTCCAATCTGTTCCGCCCACGATACCGGTTTGACATCATTGACAGTCGCGTTGAGTGCTTTGGGTCCTTTCGCTTCCTGGTAACTCTCTGAAACTGGAATAATATATTTTTTTAGAATTGCTGTGCATACATTCATCCGGAGTAACCTAATTGCAGATTTAAATGGGTAAACGCACGCGTACAGAAACACCTGCGTTTTCATGTAAACAGTTTAACTAAAGGGGCAATCAACCTCTCAAGACCGAAAACCGTTGGCTCTGATCGATCGAACGCTCTCTTAAGGCAGGTATGGCCACAACTGGATTTCACTGATTCAAATATGCCTCTAAGGTAGTGCTCCAGGTCCATTTTGGAAATATGTAAACTGTATCTGCTCCTGAGGGTCTGTTTGCATCTCCCTCCAGGTCTTTGTCGACTGCACAGTGGTTATCTTGCCCTAGTGCGATTATCCTGACTAGTTCTTGTCAAAAAGAGAAGGCCTGAGGCGAATTCAACTCTTTTGGCATTTTCACGAGAAATTCTGGATCGTGTGGGAAGTTTGATCCCGAGTATTTAACAGAAAAAGAGACAATGCAATCACCACCATTCCGGTTATGTACACTGGATGTATGATTCCTGGTTAGAGTCTGGGCAAAAAAAATCAAACTTACGTCACAATATAATTTTCATGTGTGTTATCCTGTGTGTTGATGAAACATTGCAGCCGAACTAAGTGCCTTCGGGACAATACTCCGGAACGAAACAGAAATAGGAAGACAGATAAGACTACGACCGTGTCTTACCTGTTTGCGATCGCACCGGCAGACAATCGGTTGTGCTGTTAACTGGGTAGAGAAATCGTCCAGCTGTAGAATCCTTCCGGTGCCAAACTGCCATGCTACCCGATGGAAGCACGAGGGTTGGGATACTGTCAGTTTGCCCAAGCCTAGACAGGGGAAGTCTGGTGGCAGAGGTCGGGTTCGAACCACGGACCTTCCGGTCAATAAATTCGCGCTCTAACGACTGAACCATCTCGCCCTGAGTACAGTTGTACTAAGATGGTCACTCTGGTGAGCGAACGGTACGCCATTTAGTGATGGTGGTGATAGCTCGGGTTCGCGCGACTGTTCATACGTTCACACACTGTTCACACGACTGTTCCAACGAACGTATGGTGTACGAGTAAACAAGCAGGTGGACTAAACCAACTGGCGCGGAAAACAGGGGTCTACGAACCATAGATTACCCCGAACTACTACGTAGGTCTTGAATAGAAGAGGACCGTTCTCCCGGTAGTGTTTATTGTTTTCTGTGTTCGCCCTTCTTGAGGTTCCGTCAACATTCACTTGTAGAATACCATAAACGGGAGATTCAGTTGGGTCTCTCTTGAGATTTGCAAATGATTTGCAAATGAGTGTATTTCTCGAAAACAGTCCCATTTGGGTTCAAGTAGATCATAAGGTTGACGGAAACTAGGGGACTGCGCCTACCTGATGAGCCTCAAGAAGGGCGAAACCGATCGTGGGCTGTCGAAGAGTTTTCAGCAACCTTGTGAGTGGTTTCCTCTATGGAAATATACCGCGATATCTCTAATATTGTGCCAACTGAATCATCAGGCGGCCTGTGTGCAGCACAGTCAGTTGTAGAATACCATAAAGATTCGATTCAGTTGAGTCTCTCGTGAGGACAAAATTGATTTGCAAATAAGTTTATTTCTCCAAAACAGTCCAATCAGGGTTTAAACAGATTGAGTCTCTCGTGAGGACAAAATTGATTTGCAAATAAGTTTATTTCTCCAAAACAGTCCAATCAGGGTTTAATTAGAACAGAGTGAGAAAGTAGATCTTTTAGGTGGTTCACAAATGGTGGACATTTTTGTTGACTGAACGATTCGGACTTAAGCATCATGAACTAAGACTGAAGTTGGGCGTTTGAATTGCGTGTTAGACAGAATATACTACTAACTTCTATCAATAGACACGCGGGAAGGCGAACAAAGAGGACATTTCATTTGAAGATAAGGGACTAATTTTCCTAGGAACAAAAGAATCACCGTCTTCATAAAAGTCTCCCTAAGTGTGAAGTGAGTGGACCCTCTGAAATGAGCTGAGCTTTTTATCGAAGCATTTGCGAACCTCAACAGAGGATTGATGTGAATAACTTTAAGGAATCGAGTTCTCAATTAAACAGATGGGACAAATCTTCATCTTGTGAACGTTTCAGGTTTCATGCATTTAGACCGATCGATTTTCCCCAATTATTAACTGCAAGTGCTCCAGGTGTGAAAGTTTTCAGCAGCAACTTATAAGCAACCTACGTTGAACCAGAAGTGCCTCTCACTTTCCTTCCCTCTTCTCATAAGCCAAGTTTTTTTCATTGCTACTAATGCTTACTACTCACATATAAACCGGCTACTAACGTAGTATCAAGCTACGCCATCCCACGCTCTGTGTTTACCTACCCAGAGGCTATGATATTTTTTATATTAAGAAATGCTGTTATGTTACTTTTCTGAGTCAGTTTACGGAGTTGTCGGTTTTACAGGTCATCGTCCGACAGCGAGCGGACACGACCGGAGGTCGAATCTGCTGTCGGAGCAACTCATGCAATCAGGATGTCGGCGGCCACCATGGCTTGCTCCGTTTGCTTACTCATATTGTACTTTTTGGCCTACAGTCAGTTCGCTTAATCTGCGCGCGAATTCCCCGCTCAGTTCAAATCATTACGTAAAACGTAGACGTGTCCACCTAACCGCAGCTGCCCTGTCCACTACCCCGCACTTTTGCATACTGTCCTTGCACTTGCTCCTCAGTACCAATAAACCGATTATTACACTTGAACCTGTTAATTCCCCCACTACACCTGCCACTTCGGCTGCACGTAGGCACTTTGTTTTCATCCACCAAATCTTGGGTTGAGACCATTCCCGTATGGTCATTAACCCAGCCATTCAACACGAGAGTTTGCGGCGCATTAGGGACGCGTGAACTCAGAGGTACTGCTGTTTGCCGTCACTCTTGTCGGATGCGTATGCCGTCCCGGATCCTACAGTACTTCTGAATATTCATCGAGCAAAATACGGAGTGGTAGCTTGCATGCATCTGGGGAGCGAGATGGTCCAAGTGGACAGAGTGCGAACTTACTGACCGGAAGGCCCGTGGTTCGAACCCGACCTCTGCCATTCGACTTCCTTGTCTAGGCTTGGGAAACCTGGCAGTATCCCAGCCCTCGTGCTTCTGTCGAATAACATGGCAGCTAGGCACCAGAATAGTGCTACAGCTGAACGACCCATCTGAACTGATGAGTTTTCGTTGTCACTAGCAATAAATAAACTCGGTCTACTCCTGCGGATCAGTAATCGATCGTATAAGTCTACTAAGTTTATCAAAAACCCATAAGCATTTCGAATTTGTTCAGTTTTACATCACTCTCGTTTTGAACAGTCGTCCTTATGTCCTGGCGCAGTTGATGAGTTCTAACAACAGCGAAACTCTAGTCCAGTGCTTCCCCCCCCCTCTTTGGTGTGGATTCACAGGACAGGAGGACGACTGTTCAAAACGAGAGTGGTGTGAAACTGAACCATACGCCTCCCGCAAACCCCCCACATGAATTTCGAATTTATCAGCCGTCTCCGTACTTTTGAAAGGGGTATTGCCAGAACACAGTGACTGATTTTCTTCAAAGGTGTTGCTGTCCACAAAAGCTACTTCAAGTTCAGATTGGACTCGATTGGCTAAGTGGCTGTTTTCCCCACATCAGGTGAATTTCGCTGTTATCAGTCAGTTTCTCCAGCATTCTACATTCCGTCGCATCTGTAATGTTTTTTCGGACGTTGTCGTCTTTCTCATCCGCATCACAACCATAGCTACAATCAAAATCAGCTGTGAAAACCGCGTACTTGTGTTGCGGTGTTCCTAGATGTCACATTTTCGTTCGCCGATCTTTTGGGGAGGTGGGAGAGAAACTTACGTAGTTGAGGCAGCGGCTGATATAATACGGAGTCGTCAGTGAACTTTGGGGGAGCTATGCTTTGAGGGCGATAGCTTGGATGCATGAGCTCCCTCGAGGGCACAACTGGGCTATGTCTGAAAATGTGACCCCATCGAGGGAAACCGCATTGATCAGCGCTACCGGACTTGCTGGTAATGGCTTTCATACTTCGCTGCCAAGTCATTGTTTGACCTCCTTTAGCTCGTTTCCACCCTTCGCGTGGTTGTGCTAGAAGGACTCTTTGAGGATGTCGGTCGACTGGCATACGGGGCATGTGACCGTGCCAACGCAGCCTATGGAGTATGATCAGTTCATCGATCGTGGGCCAGTTATCTCTTCCAAAAACCATTCAACGTACTTCGGCATTACCGATCCGATGTTCCAACCGGATTCGGGTAATGCTTCGAAGGCACTGATGCTCAAACACTGAAAGCTTCTTAACCTCCTCAGGTGGCAGTAGCCAGGTTTCTAAGCCTTATAATAATATGGAGCGCACATAGCATTGTAAACTCTATCCTTGACTGATAAGCTGATGTCACGCTTACGCCACAGATGACGCAGGTTCACGAAAGCTGATCTGGTCTTCCCAATCCAGATGGAACTACCATTTTTGACGCGAATGTTAGGACTGATACAACTGCCCAGGTATACGAATTTGTCAAGTACCTCGGTTGGCTCATTCGCAAGCGTGAGGTCAGGGTTCGAGCTCACTCAATAGTTTACAGCACTTCGAACTTTGTAGGTAAGAAGCGCGTGCCAAATCGTGATTATTTATTATTCGCATTACATTGGTACCGGATCCTAGAAGAGCTATGTCGTCTGAGTAGGCGATAGCTGTGAGCGTTAGAGTGCTCCATATTCGTACCAATGACGAAGTTAAAAAGGGAAGATCTCTTGTCTGACACAACATGAACCCAGGCGATGACTTCACAAAGACCTTCACAAGTCTGCGGGAGTTGACTTACGGTGCCTTATAGAGGGTCAAGTATTTTTCGTGGGCACTTTTGCTCCATAGACACGGTCATAGTCCCTGACAGTCTTTCCACGTACAATGGGATTCACATCGCATATCTGCAAGAGGGAGCTATCAATTCAGAGGCAATGTGCTTTGTAACTATCGTGATTTTACTGCCTAGGTGCTTGCACCCTGCACGTACTGGTGAGCCCATTGGATGAAACACAGAAATGCGGGAGCGATAGTTAGGTGTTTCGAGTGAACCGTATACTCTGATTGCGGACATTCTAGCTGTGACGTACTTCATGATACTTTTGAGTTCTGAATGTGATCAGAAGGTTGATTTTTGGAGACCCACGACAGAACATACAGTGTCATCACATACCAAAAATCTTGGTTTTGTTACCATGAGATAATGGAAAGGTGCTTTGATGAACTTCGGCTTGATATGTTGCTATATCGACGGGGCTGAGGGATCAGTTGAAATGTATAGTTTTCTCTCTGGATTGCAAGTTGGAAATAAAATATAATTCTAGTCAGCATGCGGTAAATACAGATGTATGAACTCGGTAATTTCGTCCTTATTGTAATATTGAGTTACTAAAGAGTAGAAGTGCATTAAAGAATCAACTGCGGGTCTCGAGCCAGTTTTAAACCTGTAGACTTTACAAAATCGCAGCGTTCTAGCTCCCTTCTGGAATGGTAGCCTCGAAGCCGCATACAGGTTATTTATTCAGATAATACCTTACTTGTTCAAAGTGCTGTGACAATGTTTTGAAACATGCCGAAGGCAAATTTGTTTTCTGGGAAGAGATCGGAACCAAAACATGGTCTCAATCTAGAAGTGAATGCCGAGCTAGAAAGCCCTTCTTTGATGGTAACTTACGAGGTTGTGGACAAAGGTCATCTGTGGGGTCAAATTCGTCGACAGTCAAAGAAGAGTATCCCTTCTTTGGATCGATGAGAAACACACGATTTGGATTCCGCGTAAGCGCTTTTACACCATCTTGATCTGCCCCTTGTAGACCAATACTAAAGACCATGTCAACTTGCTGGTCCAACTTGTGTCCCAACGCTTTCAGTTGAGCCACTGATCCGCTCGAGTGTTGAGCACCTCTCAAATGTGCTTGAAAAAGTGGTCCGAATAGCTGTGCCAAAGCTTTCATTTGTCCACTTGTTGATAAATTGGGTTGTTGACTGACATGGTTAACTTTCCCAGAAGTCATGAGGACTGCGACGCGAAGGATTCCGGCGTCTGGATCTTTTTCTGTACGTGGAGGAAACGCGCCTTCCAAAGTCTCAGTAATTGCTGTTTCCATTCTGACATTCGCTCGTGACCCACCCAAATGCGGTAGTTTTCGAATGGCCAAGAGGAGATCGGGTAATGTGGTTGTGATCTCGGGTTTGACAGCCAAATGTAATCGATCTGAGTAGAGGACCACTGATATCATCACATTGTTTGGCCCAATAGGTAGCTAGGGTAAAGGCAGAGGGTTATTGGTGTTTGTGAGTAGGATTTTTGTCAATAAAACCACAGTTGGACCGTATCCGTATCACTCTGTTTCACTTACCTTTCGGACGATATCGTTTAGGTAGTCCTTCAGATAGAATTCGTAGGAGAATGCGTCTATAGCATCGGAACTTTCCACGACAAAAACAATGTCGGCTCGTAGACGGCTGAAACATGCTATGGGAGGATGAGAAAACATTACTTGCGCGTATAAATTTGGTAAAAGAATGAACGCCTCTAGTGCTGGTAGTGAGCAAGCTTCGAATATTGATCCCCGAATATTTGAGCTCAAAGCTTTTCAGAGTGAGCATGCATTCAAGCAAATTTACCCCATCTGTTCCTGGCAAAACTTCGTGAAACAGTAAGCTGAAGTTAAAAGAAATCTGAAGTCTTTCTAGCCCCAAAAAGGGCAAGACTCGGCAATAACTTATGAGGTATATGGAGAAAACAAGTTGCTAGGGCTGTCCAATGCGGGGAATTCTGATATAGCCACCAGTTTTTCCGGGTATTCTGTGTACCGAACGAACGTTAATCACTACAAACTACAACATCAATTTTTACTTTACAACCAGAAAAATTTCCAAAAATCATGCTTAGTTGAAAAGCGTTATCAAGGCCTAATCATAATGAGTAATAAACTAGGCATGCAATCTCTTTTTTCAAATTTCTAATGAATATTACAAAATGTACGATTTAAACTTCATCCACACATCTATGAGACTCACTTTCAGTCCACTCACAATAATAAGCAGCCTTATCAATGTGCATTATACTACCTCTGACTAGTTCTGGCGTTCACGCACACGGTTAGGTTAGTCCAACAGCTGATAGATCCCGGCGATCTATCAAGCAGTACGAGCTGGGGAATAATCGTTATGTAATGTCACCCCTTCCACTCCAGGAAAAAGCGGAAAGAGATGTCTTTTGGATTCCCCGATATAGGAATCAACTACGATTTTCCCAGTTAATGCTACCAGAGTTCTGCGTATTCACCCATTGAACTTAATTTTCATCTCTGCGTCCAGCGTCTGTACGTGAAAGCGCATTCGTTTCCAAGCAAGACCCCTGTGTTATTCTTACTTTGCATGGGCGTTGAGTGGCCCATCCACTATTGAACTGAAGATCCGCTTTGGGTGAGAGCCATCATTGAATAACCTTGTTTTTCGGTAGGGACAGACCCACAAATCAAAAGCTATCCTGTTCTGTGCTTCTAGTTATTTCAGTCCCTTCCACCCACAAAATCAAAGTCATCTAAACAGTTCAGAGTGCCTCTTCCTAGTCAGTGAAAATTCCACCTGTTGGTGCTTCCAAAAGATTTTATTTGTTTTCTATATTCTCGAGCACGCAGCTTCAAATTCTTTCTCGCTTCTGTTTGTTTTTTATCTAGAAAGATTCAAGAAACTGTGTCAGTCTTGAAATGGGCATCTGATGCAGCTGTGAAACATCTTTTTTTTATCAACTACTCATGAATAGTGCACGGCGGCCCTATAAGTTTTCACAGCATTTTAACGCAACCCAGTATGAAAAGCTACCGGCAGCCTATCTTTGAGGTCATAATCCCAACGGACTGGCTGCAAAATGGGTATGAATGGATGCAGGCCACTGGGCGGCCTGCGGTTATCCCCCGCTGTATCAAATAACTATCGTGTCTCACAATAGTTTAGTGCCTACGTGAGCAAACGATCCATCTCGTTCAACTGTTACGCTGTTGTTACACGTCAGCATGTCGCTGCTGCTGATGTAGCTATGCTTCTCTGCTTTCCATGAAGAAACTGCCGTGCAATATCATGAACACCGCATCTGCTGAAGCACGCGGGGGGTGGGTCGCAGCACATCCAGTTGAATAATATATTTGTTAGTTCCTTGTGTCAATGGTTACGTTCTCCGTTTGTTCCGACTACTTATGAGTAGTGTTATTTACGTCCCGTCACCACGGTATTGTTTTACTTCCCTGTCGCTCTTCTCCTCTTCGTTGTCACAGCTCACTTAATCTCCGGCTGATGGTACTGAGAGCCGACCACTTGTCCGCCTTCGGATACAGTTTAATGCGTACTTTGCCATATCTGGAGTATCCAGCCGCTGATCCGAGGATAGAACCCAGAGCCCTAGGGATGACAATTGGGCACGCTGGCCATTACATCCACTCGGCTCCCACGACAACTATATTTTAACGACACCTTCATATTGCGTCCTATTTGATTCTTTATTTGAAAGAGCGATAGAAGCTCTTTAAGTTAATTTGTTATACGCGCCGCTCTTTCATGCTACCAGTGAAAGACTGCAGATATTTCTGTTACGCACGTTCGGTACCTGTTATTCCAAGTAGTTTCCGTTCCGTTTGATTCAAAAACACGCCTCCAAACATACTGACCTCCTTCTGCACCTTTATCCCTCTATACTGCCTATTTACACCGTCCGACCACTCGTACCCTGCTGCCTCACTGTCCCTTTTCTGCTCCCACCGATTGCGCTCTTGTTGATTGTACGTTCTACCTAATTCGTGATGTTCATCAAACCACTTTTTCATAGAACCAGTTGTCAATATAGCATCCACCACCCTACCCGTCTGTTCCTTCAGCCCAGTACCTACTGAATACAAACTGCGTTTGGTCTGACGATTCAAATCGCCCTGTTTCTTACAAAATCACGAACGAGAGATTCATCTGGAATTAAGACGAGTTGCCTGTTAACACTAACCTAGTTGACAAGTTCGTACTGCTTTGCATCTGCGTACAAATTAGCTCTGTAGTGGAACATAATGCTGTCGGAGGCTCGGGACTGTGTCTACTGGAGGTCTGAAAACAGTCGTGAGCTTCTGAAAAGTTTTCAGCAACCTCATGAGTAGTGTGTTTCGTCAAGAAGGCAAACTGACAGTACCTCTTTAGCATGCGACACCGTCTACTTCTACGCGTCACTCCAATTGTGCATTACTATTTTGTTGTCCCTCATCACTGTTTGCCCTAAACTCGGTAAACAGGCTTTGAGACAGATCCATGGTTTTCTTGAAAATATAAACGTACGTACCCATCTTTTCGGCAGTCCACATCTCACTGCAATGCCTCTATTGCTTATTCTGGTATTCAAATATCCTCAATCCAGTAAAGACTGACATGTCATCATCCGGCTGACTCAAGCGAAGTGTTGTTTTTCTCCCGTCTAGGTATCAGACGACGCGCTGGGTACTGCTCACTATCGAGAAGTTTACAGCCCTGAATTCGAAGCTCGATGGATGAGTGCCAAAGGCATCGCAGTCGTGATCGACTGGACTGGTGAAATGGTCTTAAGAGAGTTGGGTTCACTTGGGGATCTTTGAATCCAAAATCAAAAGTCATCGTGAATTTAGTAGAAACCTCCTTAAGTGATACATTTTGTGAATAGTTCAGGTTGATTGACAGTGGATAAAATCAGGTAGACAGGTGACCCTGATATCAGTTTCCACTCGACATGAATGTGACCTTGTGTACATGCAGTTTTAGGGGAGAACAGTATGGTCCGATTCAGTGCACGCACATTGTAAGGATGGGCAAACTAACCAAACAGGAAAACGAATTACACAAGCACAGTTCAAACGGTAACAAGTGTTTTCACACAAAAACGCCGTGGAACCTCTCACTTTGTCTGAGGAACCTGGCCCTCAGATTGTGAACTCCTACAATGACAGCAAAACTGTGAAGTACCGATGCGGACAGCACATCCATTGTTAACTTCCGGAAAGCGGGACAAAGCCTTTCGTTTCTATGGGGACATTTCAGGTGGATGGATAAGTGACCTTTACGGCAAGCGGTTTCCTGGTTGCTGTCAACCTAGTTTCATAAGGACGAAATTTGAGCCCTTTTGATGTGTAAGAATCGTAGTCATTGGTACGTGAATGCAATTCCAGTTTGATGTGACAAAGAGATGCAGACCTAGTCAAACACACAGACCGACTGAACAACTTCTAGACTGAATATTAACAGACGAACTACTGTAGCATGATCACTTACCCTCTTGAGCTTTGTTGTGACGTGTTTCGCCGGACCAAAGCAGAGTCAGGAGCACACAAATAAAAGTTGCCAAAAGATGTTGGTGAAGGAGCAGTCTGACTGAACGATGCATACAGATATAAACCACAGAACCGACTGAACTGGTTGCTCGTCTTCTATGACGATCGGCTCGTTACTTGCAACAATATGAATTGGCTGAGGACTTTCGACAAGTTCTGGGAAAATCGATTCCCACATAACGCGATCGAATCTGGTGGCTAGAATTTATGATCGTTGAGTGTTCGAAAATCGATAAGTTTTCAGCACGCTCCTCTTACAGTTTTTTGTTCCCGTAAAATTCTTGTCAACTCAAGTGATCTGTTTCTTTTTGGTCCTGTCTGAAGTTTGGAGTTCCGGGTTCGCGCCGCTCTGAAATCTCACATTGGTGAGGTCTCTATCTTTTCGTGACCTCCGTTCTTCCGTTCCCCAGAAGTATATATCCACTATTCTGAGGGAATTTTTCTTCAAGCAATACGGTTTGAATTTTTGAGAGCATAGTAACCATCTCAAGCTAACCATAGAACAAGCAGTGCTTGTCAAGATCCCTTGATGACACTGTTATTGCCCTGGTTCACTGACCACACTGTTTACTCATTTTGAATCTCTAGGCTTCGAAGACTCAAAAGTCACAGTTTCATGCCTTGGGTACTCCGAAATGTGTTGTTCTTCGAGTAAGAAAACGGTAAATTATTGCTGGATTAGCCAGTGTCATCAGGACACGCATACTCAAAACGGACACTCAAGCGAACCACTCTTTACTCGCCGTTTCAGTTACCGTTACCTCCGCATTCTGGTGTAGTTAGCACCCATTCTAACATTGTTAACCTGTGATTATTCTTTTCCAGAAAGAGTGGATGGGGTAAAACAGGTCTATTTGGATAGGTTGATCGANTTAACCTGTGATTATTCTTTTCCAGAAAGAGTGTATGGGATAAAACAGTTCTATTTGGATAGGTTGATCGATTTCTTGCTTTTCGGCACAAAAGACCATGGTAGTTTGCACATTTGGTTTACCTATGTTGAATTGTATGGCTGCAAAGATATAGGCTACTCAGAGTGCTTCTTGTCAAACATGAGAGAGGTTTGTGATTTTATCTTAAAAGATCGAGACAATATTTTTGACATTACCCACGAAGCTACGTGTAACGTATCTCTGAGCGCAGTAGGTACACAAGCGATTTTAAGATATGTTTACCATCTATTGATGGATTTCAACTTTAATGGTGTCCAAGATTAGGCATATCCTATTCAATCTGCGACAAATGGAACGATCAGGCTTGTTGAATATAGCAACCGCTGTAAAGGAATGTGAAACGTGACTGAGTTTTCAGAACTGTTTAGATTCTGTGAGATTTCTATAGCAAAAGTCATGTGATATTCCTGCTAAGACTGTTTGATTCTTCCTCGTTTACTGTCTTGGCAAGCTGGATAGCATCTGTGGTAAGTTTGTCCATTTTACCTGCCCTCGTGTGGGTTTCACTCTCCTCCCGAAAAATTTTGCATTATACATTTACCAGTTCTAAACTCAAAGTATCTGCTTCTGGGACACCAGTTTCAGTTTCATATACTCTTCACTTTGATTTCGAAAAAATGATCCAACTTTCTTTGAAACATTTTGATGATGATCAGACCATGCACCAAGATTGCAGTTCTTGTAACTTCGTTTACTTACTTGTTAGCTTCTAACAGCCGGTCCGCGGAATTTAGTCAGTGGCGGGTTAGTGATCAACGATAAATAGATTTGATTGGGTGAACAATGCTTGGATTTTGCATTGGATAGAAAGAAGAATAGCTTCAAGTTGTCCTGCTCGGAGGGAAAATTTGTTTCAACAACCTACATCAGTTCCCATGGTGTCTCAATTGCTTTTTCCTTAGCCCAAGATGTATGGCCTAGCCAACACAGTGCTGATCAGCTTTATACCGATTGATGAATCACGGCTCATAAAAACAGAATTAGTTTAGAACAGTCGTTCATGGTAATCAGGGTGAGAAGCTTGTGAAAGACAGAACACTATCGCAAAGTAGGACGGGAGAGGAAGGTTGGGTTGGGTTTATGGCTATGTATAAACCCTATCCAGGCGCTTACCTCACTTATCGCGCTGTCTAGTTGTCAGAATACTACATCTTCAATGTATGTGACTGTGCGCTCCGCGGTCGCTGCTTGCTACCCAGCACGAAAATTATATGAAGGCGACCCGAAAACCTGGGGAAGGTCAGACTCTCTCTATCTGAATGCTTTTCTAACATCGTGATTAGGTGGGAGGTGGGTCCACTTCTATACGGAGCACATTATTCATAAGGTTGCTGAAAACATTTCGACGGCCACAACTGGTTCCTCCTTTTTTGGAGCTCATGAGGTCACGTAGTTCCCGAGGTTCCGTCGGCGTTACTTTCTCTCTGGACCCAAACTTGAAGTAGTTTGCCAACTACACTCCTTTGCAAGCTGAAGTGTTTTCTCGTTAAACGGAAGACGCGAAGGAATCTCAATTAAATCTCCCCTCCATCATACCGCTCCAGTTTGTTCATAGTGTTTCTGGATGAATTACAAGGTAAATTTCACATTCCCGCACTTAGAAATCCACAACATTTTCAGGGTAGCCTTCTTCAAATGAATTAGATATTACGCACTATGCGTCCTGAGTTTCCGAACTTAAACAGAACAAAAGAGGAGAGCAAAGCACCGATGACAAAATTAATAGAGAGACGGCTGACCAACCAAGATAGATAGATAGATAGATAGATAGATAGATAGATAGATAGATAGATAGATAGATAGATAGATAGATAGATAGATAGATAGATAGATAGATAGATAGATAGATAGATAGATAGATAGATAGATAGATAGATAGATAGATAGATAGATAGATAGATAGATAGATAGATAGATAGATAGATAGATAGATAGATAGATAGATAGATAGATAGATAGATAGATAGATAGATAGATAGATAGATAGATAGATAGATAGATAGATAGATAGATAGATAGATAGATAGATAGATAGATAGATAGATAGATAGATAGATAGATAGATAGATAGATAGATAGATAGATAGATAGATAGATAGATAGATAGATAGATAGATAGATAGATAGATAGATAGATAGATAGATAGATAGATAGATAGATAGATAGATAGATAGATAGATTAGATAGATAGATAGACAGATAGATAGACAGGAATTTGACTACTAGTTTCCATAAATATGTTGACGTCTGTCCATCTGTAGAATTAGGACAATTCGGGCAAGTAATAAAACACATAAATTGGAAAATAAATAGGTAAAATGTTAATGCACAACTCACTGCTGTGTTATTGTCTATTGAAATATCTTTAATCTGCATCGAGTTATTGAAAAAGGTCGTGAGAGAAGTCCCACATCGCTCTTCGTCTTGATCGGCCTTCATCAAGTAGCATGTACATCGAGTTATTGCTGACACTTGAGGAATTATACGCAACTGCCATCAGAATGAGCTTGGGTGTCTAACGAAGAGCTGCGACCTACCAGTCGATCAGCTGTTGCTTCGATCACCTGATAACTTCAGGTCACAACGATAGATAAAAAGAATAGATAGATAGATAGATAGATAGATAGATAGATAGATAGATAGATAGATAGATGGATAGATAGATAGATAGATAGATAGATAGATAGATAGATAGATAGATAGATAGATAGATAGATAGATAGATAGATAGATAGATAGATAGATAGATAGATAGATAGATAGATAGATAGATAGATAGATAGATAGATAGATAGATAGATAGATAGATAGATAGATAGATAGATAGATAGATAGATAGATAGATAGATAGATAGATAGATAGATAGATAGATAGATAGATAGATAGATAGATAGATAGATAGATAGATAGATAGATAGATAGATAGATAGATAGATAGATAGATAGATAGATAGATAGATAGATAGATAGATAGATAGATAGATAGATAGATAGATAGATAGATAGATAGATAGATAGATAGATAGATAGATAGATAGATAGATAGATAGATAGATAGATAGATAGATAGATAGATAGATAGATAGATAGATAGATAGATAGATAGATAGATAGATAGATAGATAGATAGATAGATAGATAGATAGATAGATAGATAGATAGATAGATAGATAGATAGATAGATAGATAGATAGATAGATAGATAGATAGATAGATAGATAGATAGATAGATAGATAGATAGATAGATAGATAGATAGATAGATAGATAGATAGATAGATAGATAGATAGATAGATAGATAGATAGATAGATAGATAGATAGATAGATAGATAGATAGATAGATAGATAGATAGATAGATAGATAGATAGATAGATAGATAGATAGATAGATAGATAGATAGATAGATAGATAGATAGATAGATAGATAGATAGATAGATAGATAGATAGATAGATAGATAGATAGATAGATAGATAGATAGATAGATAGATAGATAGATAGATAGATAGATAGATAGATAGATAGATAGATAGATAGATAGATATATATACGTATATATGGTGCCACTACATCAAGCAGCTAGCTTATTCAGGCAGTTTGACTCCTGGAGAAAAGTTTCCCTAGTTCATCTTGATAGGTCGCTGTCTTATCGACTCGAGAAAAGACAACCTCCGCTTCAATGTACCTTTACAGATTCCCAAAGTCTTCGTTCACCCGGTCGCAGATATGCGAAGGAGAAGCGTGGATGTTATGAGTGCTGAACCAATAAAATGACACTAGATGTAGACAATTAAAGCCAGTTTGCTGCCGCGTTTATTTGGCTGCCCATTCAACACATTTTACTCGCCAATGATTGTAAGTACTTTCATGTAGCAGTCTAACCGATGTCGCATTGCTCTTCTGATCCACTGTCCCTTGAAATTGCTAGGAAGCTCGGTATGTGGACAATACGCTGACCGGTGGATGGGTTAAGCTCACGCAAATAGGACACGAATTTACTTTTGAAGGTCAAGTAACCGTTGACTGTGCTTCTCTGTGACTAGTCTGAGTGCGACGCAAAAACCGCTGCCTGTCATGGTCACTTTGATAGCCGGAAATGCAAAATAAATTTTAAAAAATCCAGTTCAGGATCTTTGTTACGCCGCAAGATATGGATGGATTCAATAGATGACTATCTTTGTCGTGATATCTAAAGTACCACTGGAACCAAAAGAGGACTTGGTTTCCGTGAAGCATACTCAATTGAAGGTTAACATAAACGAGTGGTTCAACTGATATTCATTTGGATCTCTAGGTAAATTCCAGTCAAAAGTGAGTGTATACATCCACTTACCTAATTCAGATAGGAAAAAAGACTGGCGAGTTTATTTGACAAGCCCCAAGAATGGTTAATTTGGTAGCGAGTTATTGGAGAGTATGCAAGACCCGTGTAGGTGGTAGTTTATCAACAGAGAAGATTGCCCAAACAAGTTAAGCTGTAACAGAATCGCACCAGTCATATAGCTCAGCCTAATCTTTTATACCGTTGAGTCCTTTCCTGATAAACCGTAATCCCACGCCTCTGCAGAAGCAGGCTTACAATTCTATTTCAGTAATGAGAACAAGATAAAGAAAATAAAATGAGGGAAAGAATCGCAAAAAACAGGTTGGCATTCCAAGTTTGCCATGGGGTCTAAGAAAACGGCTAATACCCACAAGAGATACACTACTATCAACATTTGAGTAAATTAACTATACGTCGGCATTGATTAGGACTGGTCACACCTGTTTTGAAAATATAACTTTTAGACAATAGATTCTCTAATAAGAAAAACCGGTATTGAAAGACAATTTTACTTATCTGTGTTGTAATCAACTGCCTACTTGGGAATGGTGTTTTTCCAACTACGCAACCACTTAAACTGAATGAAATTTCGAACGAAAGTTTGGTTGGCGCATTACGCAAACTGCGGCTCAATACTCGCAATACTCAGGAACAGAGTCATCAACAATTGGTATCTTTGTACTTCAACTCTTCGAAGAAACGCCTGAAGTCTTCCCAGCGATTTTTTGCACGCGTCACCTTTTGAGAGACTTGGATTGTTGCTGTTGGCATTGTTTTTATATTTTCAGGGTGATGAGGCACAAACCTATGATGATCAGGTTCCTCGCTTTTGTGAATCCCGGCATTCGCTAGCATTTGACAGAGGCACATATGAACATCCTGTTTCTCCCTGTTGTACCTATCGAGTCATTTATGTGATTCAGCAAACCAGCTGGAGTGACAAACACTTTTTAAACCCCTCTATGGTAGTACTTGAAAAGTTTGTGGCTCCTTCTTATGACTTCGCCATTAAGTGTTTGTTTTGAAGTCCTTATGGTTCAATTCATTTAAGGCCTATTGGAAGCAAGTAGTTCCGGACACAAAACATTGGTTAAGGTCGTCTAGTGGAAAAGTCTGTCCACATTAGAATGATGGATGTTCCTTTTCGAATCGTGACAACGGTTTGTGTTTGTCAACTCGGGCAAGTTTTCTGTCCCTGTTCTAGCTATGTACGTGATTCCATGCTTATATCCGTCATAATGCAGGCAAATTAAGAGTAACACACTACTCCACGCTCCCTCGTGAGGTCCCGCTAGTCGGCAGCAATCGTATTTTCAAAAGTGGTAAATTATTTAACTACTCCTCAGTTGCCAGTAGTATATTTGGCATGAACGTTAGAATAACCGGTGGAAGCTGGTGGGTCACCTGGTACCAGGTGACATACATACATACACATTGAAAAGTAGTGGCATTAAGTTATTCTTTCTGCAATTTAGTGAGTGTAGTCACTGTTCTGACAGGTCCGTTCTGATTTTTTCCAAACCTATCTGACTGCTTATCTACACTGACTTTATTACCGGTCGCCGGACTGTTTTTTTCAATCTGATTCGACAAAGACTTTGATTGATTTCATGTACCAGTCTTTTGCACGCTCCGTCCCTCAGAAGTTTCATAAATTGCTTTTTATGGTAGTTCCCCTTCAGAGAGAACGCTATCCTGGCTTACCCAAGGAGTTCTTCCATTCGGGGTATTCTCCACAGAAAACACCGGGGCATCAAGGTAAAAGAGACTATGGAACATTTTCAATAGTGCATCCAATCCATTTTTCGGTCAGTCCTCAACTTAGTCTTCGTTGCATCGTTTCACTCTTGAATATAACTTATCTGGAAAAACGAGGCTTCATCATCCGTAATTATCAATTTGAATGTATTACCGCTAAAATGCAGTAATTACCTTGGGATTATCCAACTTCCTTGGATTAAGTTGTTCATATGGATGCCCGCCAAACTGAAATGTGCCATTTACGGCGTTTTCGTTGTGAGCTTCTTACCCTGGCGGCTGAGAAGTGCTGACTATCAGTCGCTCAGCTCACGAAATGAGCTTAAGAAAACAGGACGTTTTTTCCACTGCATTACTTCACCTGCATTCACATCTTATCATCTTAGGTTCGTGGGTAAGTCTGCCGGGGTTTGCCCTGACAGAACAGGGGTAACCCAATATGGCAGTTCATTCTGAGTGCGACTCAGAAGGAACCAGTCGATACGAAACAAAGAAAAAACCGGTCACGTGTGCACTTCTCTTTTTCCGAAGAAGCCTGTGAACTACTCCAAAGTAGTTTCAGTGTGTAACTCGCCAGCTGAAAATTGAAACTTCTTTGTATACTTGTAATGCACTACTCATAAGGTTACTGAAAATTACTCGACAGCGCACGTTCGGTTTCGCCCTTCTTGGGGCCCATCAAGTAGGCACAGTCCCCGAGTTTCCGTTAACCTTATGTTCTACTTGAAACCAGACTGCACGAAATTAGCGGATATACACTCATTTGCGAACCAATTTGGTTTTGCGAGAGACCTAGCTGGAACCCAGCTGAATCTATCGTTTGTGATGTTTTCAGGCAACTGAATGTGATGCTTTAGGCCGCCTCATTTTTCAATCGCTACGGTATTCGAGATATCGCGATACATGTATGCTTGTAATGCACTACTTATAAGGTTGCTGAAACTTCTTTGGTAAAATTCCGTCATTTTATTCATGTCTGGAGAATTCACCGAAAACATGCAGTGCTGACCTCGTTAACCTTCATCTGACCGCTGTGTCTTGGCCTATAACTATTCTGGCAGCAAGAGAATTAGAGATGGAAGAACTTATAACATGCTGAGAACACTCTCTTGAGGCTCTGTCTAGAAATTAGCCACTGTTCTTGTACAGGATTTCGTATCTGTGATGAAAGAGGAATTCAGGCGACTTAGTTTGCTTGTCCGTGTAGCCCTCACGGTGACATGTGACCAGGGGCAATCAAAGCATAGCGGTAATTCCAGTTCACTCTAGTTCAGTTTATTTTGTTCCAGTCGCTAATGCACTTGAGTGTCAATAGTGTAAATTTGAAAAAGAACATCAAATTGGGTACAAATTGGGTTCAAGCTCAACTAGAAAAAAATACAGATTAAAACAGCGACTAAGTTAGCTCTTTATGTACTCGTTATGTGCTCACTCGATCCTTAGTTCTCTTGTACCCAAATTTTCGCGGATCACTTGAATTGTCACCAGTACGTTTTTATGTTTGGCTTTTAAACCCTGCTTTATCCCCATGTGCCTTCTTCCAGTCGGAGGACCAACATATCCCGAGGCAGCCCAGCTGTGTCAGCTGTATCAACTCGCAAAAAGATAGACACAAAAATGTTGCCGTGAACTGCTTACTGCATCAACTCGATCTTTGGAAGGCGCAACTCTGAGGCTACGGAGATGTTGTATCCGATATCTGAATGACTAGGAGTTTCTTATTGTGAACTTCGTCAGCCCGCGTTTAAAAGCCGCAAAATACCGTATGGCTCAATCAGACATGTTGGGAATCCTCAGCAGAGGGTCATTACAAACATCTACAGAGGTTAAAAACCGCAATCTCGTGAAAAAACATTTGAACAATACCCTATAATCATTAGGGTCTTCAAATAGATTGTATCGTCACGAATTCATTTATTTATTCTGTCTAGGTAACCTGAAATGACTGACGTCTCAGAAGAAGGTACATGTGACCAAAACAGAACTTTTTCCCTTCTGGTTCAATTAAATTTGATTTTTAGTCTTCAGTTAGATTTACTTCGAATTCAGCCTAAGTTTCCTCTTTCACTTCTAGTTAGCAACGTTCGAGTATGCAAACACTGTTCCCAGGTGAACACCACACGTGATCACCGAAGAAAAAATTCTACAATATCACTGATAGCAGAACATGCCTGGGTTAGTAGGATTCAGTCAGAGAAGCCGGCAAACATTTAGCGTCACTCTAAAGTTTCATCTGGGCATTCACAACTCGGTAGCTCCCTCACTTCCACCGTACACTGATGATCCACCTCTCTGAAGCCAGAAAGCCATGCGCACATTCTCTTGGTAGCTTAGTAAACTTTGTCTACCTCTCAGAAACTTGCACCGAAAGCAGTAGCCGAATTTACAATGAGCCAGCATTCCGTTCAAACGCTAAGCCGGTGAATTTTCTGCTTCGGCTTCGGGTCTGGACTGGAACTGGACTCATGTGCCGGCACCCCGCGGCGTCAACGACTATTAACTTTCTGGTATGCGGGAAAGAAAATTGTCCAGAAGTTAAATACCCTGCTTTTAATCAAATTGATCGAGAGCGCAGCTTTGGAACTCCGAGACGAACCGTGACAAGAATAATCGATGGGTTGGTGTGGTGGCTAGCACTTTTGAGCAATTATCACCGCTGTTTTCAACTTGCCTGAAGGTGTGTTCTTTTGTTCTTCGTTCTCCCTCTGCCTATTCGCTGTGACCCACTGACATGAGCAAAACAAAAGCGTAGCGAGAGAAACCACAGGGAGGACTAGGAAGGAACATATGGAAGAAAGACAAGTGACATGCGTGTGGGAGGCAGTCGAATTTGACACCGGGTTGTGAATGAACGACAGTTCATTCGAACTGACTTATGGGTGTACGACGTCCTAGTTGGAGAATACCACTAAATTTGTTCCCTGCACGCGGTTTCTTGATGTGGGTAGAATTAGTGGCGGGCATAATGCAAGTTCGCCTCTGACTACTTGCAAGAAAACATCTCATTTTCACTTGATCACACCATGTTTAATGTTGCCGGTTTATTGATTTTCGTTCCCGGAAGCAGGTGAATATCCTGTGTATCATGATTTACTGAAACAGTTAATCTGCCAATGATAAAAATACCAGGAATCCAGCAAAGGTCTTACTGTTTCGTCTCAGTATGGCAATACAGAAGACAAATCCGCTCGGTTTCCTTCAGAATCAAATGTTAATTGCATTTTAGAGGGTGGACACTTGTGCGTCAAATCAAGACGGGTTTTCAAGATGTATATCCTTTCGTTTCAAACTTACAACACGTTATCTATTAGCCACAAGACCGCTGCTGACTGGAAGAACTTTCTTCGCGAAGTTTGCGCCTGGTTGCTTTTGCAGAACCCAACAGTTATCGGCGGCCCAGCTCTAAACGTCGAGATCGATGAAACACTAATATCTCGCCGTAAAAACCTCGAAGGGCGAGTCCAATCTAGGAGTGAATTTTCAGGAATATCTGCCGGGAAACTATAGAGACGTTCATGTATGCGGTGCCAGATCGAACTGCGGCTACTTCGATGGACACAGTCCAGGCCTCCCGGATCAATCATCTCATCCCATATGTGGCATCATACCAAGGAATTGAAACGATGATTGACATGAATTATACTCATGAAACGGTTAAGCATACCCGAAACTCTGTGGATCCAACGATTGGCTCTCACACACAGACCATCGAATCTCTTTGGCACGTCTACAAGATGCAGAATAAACACCAATGAGGCACACACCGATCTTTAGTGGTCAGTTACTTGTGTGATTTCGTTTGGAGGCAAAAGTACCGAAAAAAGTTCCAATTTCACCATATTCAATAAAAACCAAAAGTAAAAATTTCACACCCTCTTTTTTGGGTTGCGGGGGGTTAATTTTTTAGTAGGGCTCTTCTGGAAAAGATCCGGGCTTTGCGCGTTGTGTTAGGAGGACGCAAGTGTTTCGTTGATGACATACAAACAATTCGGGTCTAGACAGGCTTTATCGAGAATTCATTGGCACGACGGATCCGAATGTACTCAGAAATGTTCAATCGACCGATTAACATGATAGAAGCAACATAGTTAAACCAAGCTCCAACAAATCTTATGGTCCATGTCTTCCTCCATATAGTCTCGTGTTGGAGGAACCCTGGATCAATGTCGAATACTACGAAGAAGTTTTTATGAAGTCACATGAATCGAGATGGTGCATATTAGCAGTGATCCGGTGGGTCTGTTAATCCCATTTTATAACGGTCATCTCTCCACCAGGATTGCTCAACAGGGGGAGCGTAGTAGATGATTTTTTTCAAGTATTGTCTCGAATGAGAGTGTGAACAGCATTTTTCTATATGTGGGTATCCGTTTTTGTGGATACAGAAAAAATTGTAGGTATGTGTCCGCTCTGAAGAGCTGATCGCTTTTTTTCGGAGAAGCTCATTCATGAAGCATTGTGATTTGGCATCCTATTACCTTTCAGTTCCTTGTTTTCTCTTGCTGAGTTGTGTTCAGCATCCCCGTCCACCTATCTAGTCGAAGTGAACAAATTTTTGTAAACGTGTGCGTGCCGGTGTATGGACAAGTTATTGCAAATTCGCCATGCCGCGGGCAACATATCTATCGGTTTCCGGGTTCGAATAACATTTCCTGTCCCCAGTTCACCGAGCTTTGTTACAATTATGTTAACTTTCAAAAGAGCCGTGTACGGGAGAGAGGTCTGAGCAACGCGCAAGAGCGAAGCGCAGGAAAGGTGGACAGGAAACTCCCGTGAACAAACAAAAGGAGGTGGCTATCCATTCAACACCTCTCTCCATATATCGTGATGATTTCCGTTATCCGACTGTTCCGCGAATAGTGTTCACACGCGAGATTCATCGATGCAGAACATGCCTACATAGTAATATGTTCACATCTTGAATACGATGAGGAAACAGAAAGATGTGTATATAGAACATTGGGGACGCATGATTGTGCGGTCAGTTTAGTCCTATTGATCGACAGTAGCGAAAGTATGTTCAGTTAATTCATGTCTAAAGCTTTACTTCGTTTGTAGTGAATATAAGACATCTGTGTCTGCAGTAAGCTCTCATTGTGGCAGACGATAGCCACGTAGAAGTCTCCATATGAGAAGAGCGCAATTTCGCCGCTAGTAGCATACACCTAAGCCGATCAGCAAGGGGTAACACGACTGAACGTGCATATTGATCGAATCCAGAAGTGAGCGAATCTCTGTTTGTGGCCATCTTTCGGTCCAAGGTATAATAGCAGTGTTATGTACCGCAACTCAGCTTATGGGGTATGTCAGTCTAGTGTAGACGCATAAGCTGCGCACTGAAGATGTCTCCCCGAATGGTGACGAAACGTTTGCAAGCCAATCCCGGCGAACAGATCAACAGCCACCTGATCAGTTACCAACTAGTGCGCCCGAGCTACCAATATTCCAACACATTATCAAAATGCAGTCTGAACGACTGGACACAAAGGCTAGTCCAAAGACCAACTGGAACACGGCACACAACAGAAGGCAGTTGCGAACCACAGATTACAATAGCGAACTCATCGCGGTTTGAAATCGTTAAACAGCTTAGTCGATCCGGTAAACAGTACCCTCGTTACATTATGCTGCAAAACAGAGGTATTTAGTTTCTTTGGGGACTGGCTTATCCGGTGTGAATGTACCATATATTGTGAACTGTGAAAAACGTGTTTTGTGTTCTGTCCCAAGGAAGGGATACTGTTCTGAGGGTTCGCTCCTACGGAGGATGCAACAAGCTTCACAATTGTGTTTTACTCTTTGAGTAAAAGAATGGTAACTTACCTGCAATGAGTCCCTAGGGAATTTTGAGTTGGAATGGGGGACAGAGGCGATAATTTTTTTAGTTTTCAAGCACCTATTACTTGTTTCCCTCGATTTGTCATTGGCTTTATGCCGAAATGTACTTCATGAACCAGGTGACGTAGAAGCAGGAGTTGGCAGTGGTTTCTAAGCTGAAAAGTGAATATGTTTCTAATCCCTTATACGAAAGTTTGCTTTCATTTATACAGTTTGTCACAGTGGTTCCCGACTTCTCCGGCTACATCGCAACAGGTTCCCACCCAAAACGATTAACATGTTATTCGTAAGAGGTAACTCCTTGGGTATACAAAGAAATAAACTCACCGAAACACGACTGGGATGATATTCTAAACAGCACGACAAATACCCATAGGGGTAATGAGTAGCTCAGAGTTCGACGGAATTTGGCCATCAGCTATGAGATTGGCTCCCCTTTCCTGGGGTTGCGGAATTCGCCGGCTGTTTTTAAATTTACTGTAATTATTTTAGTCGGCAGGTGTACCCTTATGAAAAAGGAAGAAATGTGCTCAACACCTCTCCTGGCTAACCCATGAGTAGTGTGTAGAAACAAACGATGGGTTGAATCGAGGAATGGAGAAGTAAGTTGGGTTAACAATCACCGAATTAAGCGAAAACATCAACTCTAAATGGCCCACTAGACAGCGCGATAAAGAAAAGACCTCGGCTAGAAAAAAACGTCTAGGTGAATGGAAAAATCGTTCAGCTGCAGTACCCTTTTGGTTCCTGACTATCATGCAACCAGAAAGAAACGCGAGGGCTGGGGTACTGCCAGAGTCTCCCATCAAAACCAAATTTGTTTGCAAATGAGCTTATTTCACTGATTTCTTGCGCGAGATCTCGAATATCGATGCGACTGAAACATGAGGCGGCCAAGTGCATCACATTCAGTTGCCTGAAGACATCACAAACGGGAGATTTAGCTGGGTTTCAGGTGAGTCTCACGAAAAACCAAATTAGTTTGCAAATGAGTGTATTGAACTCAACTTATTTTAAGTGTTCTCAGTGATGAATACAAAGCTTCACAGATCACCACAGGTCAACCCATTTGGGTGAAACGTCTTGCTTTCAAGGTCATATTAGCAGTTTCAAGAATGTGTGTTGTAGGCAGCCAGTTGAAACAAATTTGATTGTTGGAAATTCTGGCTGATCCCAGTAAGGCACAAGTCAGTTGACATGCCGACGTTAGTATCTTCTGATTTCTGGAAAACAAGTTGGTCCATCTTGAAGATTAGTAGGAACTAAGTTATTGGAATTCCCAATAACTTTTTGGATGAGTTGACATTGTGCGCATGAGTTTGGTGGCACAGTTCTGGGGAACGGGATAAAATGATCTTTTTTTGGGAAGGGGTCACTGTTCTGGGTTGGAGGATTGAGGAAAGCACCATATATCCGACTTCTGGACAACATTTATCTTTAAGGCCATATGAGAATCCACTGAAATCCAGAAGTGGCACCTAAGTAGACAGTAGATTGCTGTATCTACATTGTTCTTCTCGTCAGTTTACAGCCATATCGTGGAGAGACCAATACCAACCCAAGCGACAGGTGGAATCCTGCAAAGTAAAGCCCAAAAGACCTGTTGATCAAGTGGTATGAACCAAATTTGGATGAATGGAAACCCTGACCAGTTCCTTAGTTTATTTGAGGCTATGGGCGTAGAGTGAGCAACTAAAATGAACCTTTTATCTCTAGTCTTCAGATTGTCAAGCCCAATATCATCTCCAATGTTGTCTTCATGATCACACATTCACTGTACTGATGGACCAAATTGTGACAAACGCTTGTATACCAAATGCTATGCGTTTCATTAGGTCACCTTCCAATCTTACCATCGGCGTCACAAACCAATCAATGACCTATTCTACCGAATATTTCAGCTCCATAAAGCCTAATGCGTGACCGAGGGAACGTGTTCCTTGGGAGATTTTAGCCAAGCCTTTATTTCTTACCGTATATCTTCTTTATAATTTGTTAAAAACAACTGTTGGCAGAACCAGCTCTTCTCCAAAAAATGGACGTAATGCAGAGCAAAGTATCAAAGGGGAATTCTGATACTTTCACCGACGAACCCGACGGTAGATCAATCTAAAGTGCGAAAACCAACTTGGAGAGATCATACGCTGTGCAAGTGTATGATAATCACCCAAAATATTACTTTTTCCTAGTTGTATATAGTATATAAATTCTCGTCTTTTCGGGAGAAAGGAAACACTGTTTAGGTAGTAATAACAGCAGACCCAGACGAATCTTACGTTGTCCACTGTGCCGAAACTACCGTGCAGAATGAAGGTTTCCTCATGGTTCACCCCTCTGGATTACCTTCCTTTTCTACAAAATGGTACTTTTTGGTTACTGAGCTACCGACGAATTCTCGCCAAAGTTACATGAGCACCGTAAGGTTCTCTGCAGTATTTAACCGGCCCTTTAGTAACAATACTAACAGGCAATGTCGAAAATACTGCCAGCTTAGGTCACAATGATTAATCCTATAGTGGGAAGGCTTTTCCCGCAATAAGGCACCTCGCTCTAGCCTCCGAGTCAAACTTTTCAGAAGAGACTCACAGACGTTTGTTTAAAATTTGTTGCACAACTTTCTGAGTAAAAATACTTCCATTTTTAAGCCTGAATTCGGCCGCACCCCTCACCTTTGTGGTGCGCGTCGTTTGCTCCACATCAGTGTTTAGTTCACTGCGATGTACTTCGCTTACTCACATTGTTGTCTTTGTGTTCAGTTCACCACTTTGGCCTCAGCACGCTTCTGGTTGGGAATCGTGAGATCACATGGTGCACCCCACATCGGAAGATTCGGGCGAATACGGGTAGGATTATTGCGCCAGAATGTGTCTTCTATTCTGATCCAGCTACCCTTTTGCCCACTCGAGCAACACACGCAAACCTGTGGAAGATCATCGCATCAGCATACTGGGCAGAATACCCTAGAATATTGGCATCCAGCTGTGATCATGCCACATGTTATTGGATAAAGTCGGGTTCGTCGTTCATCAACTCACTGTTTGCATAGTAAGCTCCTCAGAAGTGCTTTCAACTCCCGGTTCGGATATTAATTAATCAATCTGAGGTCAGCTCTCGAAAAACTCTCAACAGCTTCTGCCTGGTTCAAGTGGGTCTGCTGTAAAGTCGAACTGTTCCGTTAGTCCATTGAGCGGTTTGTCAGATGTTGGTTTGCCGTGAGATGTTTTTAAACATCCCTCTCGAAGATGTCTCATCTGTTCTAAAGAAATGGAACACATACTGCCAACTAAAATCATTTTCTTAAAGGGGTTACTATTTCTGGAATCTGAAGAACGGTAACGAAGGTGGAAAACATACATCTGGGTGCGAAGAGGGAACCCACTTTTGTCTTTATTTGAGGGGATATCTTCCTAAAACTGGTTCTCTTCAGAGAGCTAGAGACGTTGGGTACTTAGACTGCATACGTTTAGAACGCGCTGTCTTCAGTTCAATGCAAATCGGTCATCAATCTTGCCTCTGGAGTCAAAGAAGAGGACTTGTAGAGGGAAGGATCTTGGAAGCACCACAAAATACGGCCATGGTTGTACATTGTGGTGGACAAGTTCTGTTAATCCGAACTCAAATTCCGACCAAGAGAAACTGGGAGCAAAGTTCTCAAAATCGTTCCTATCTCTTGGTCTACAAGTATTCGATTTACCAACAATTATCCAAATTATGAATGATCTGGCCAGTTACGAGCAATAATAACAAGTTGCCTAGTCAAGAGAAAAATCGCAGATGAGATGGGACATATATGGGGGGTTTTCGCAGAAAACTGAAATACACTACGTCGAAACAACCTGCTCTCATCGTGCTAAGGACAGGGCACTGTGTAATCAGTTTTTCGACTTCCTTATGGACAGTACAGCACGAGACTTGAGTTGAATGATCATTCTTGACAAACCCTTGCCAACCTTAAATCTGTCGGGTGTCTTTCACTAATGAAACTGTCTTCCTCACAAAATGAGGCCACTCTATTCCAGCAATTTTGTCACCTTCGCGAACTAGTCAAACTTTAGATCCTGCCGTAGAATGTGATAAAACTACAGTGATCCCGTTCAATCAGATCCTACCATTGTCATTTATTTTTGAACAGCATGTCACAAACATCTTTAGATCCTGCCGTAGAATGTGATAAAACTACAGTGATCCCGTTCAATCAGATCCTACCATTGTCATTTATTTTTGAACAGCATGGTCACAAACATAAGTGAAGGCAAGCGACGAATGCGAAAGGGTATCAAGAGAACATAAGATAAAAGAGAGAAACGTCTCACTGAGGACCGCTGCTGATTCGCATAGGGGACTAACTCATTCACGAAATAGCGAGACAAACGTTACCCATTCTTACAGCTGGAGCATACGTATGTGCAGACAAGGCCTGTCACGTGACTCGCATGGATCGCCGCAAAAAAATCAATACGTATCTCATGATGGTGGGTTCATTTGTGCCTCAGTCAACCATAAGCCATTTTGGAGCAATGAAACTTTGAATCCACTGACTTGAGTCCAGTGGTATGTTTATTTATTTATTCGTACTTGTTACATGAGCCGAAAAAAAAACGATCGAACCAAGTCAAGATGGAAATTATTTGTACATCATTGTTCGAATAGTCGTGAAATATTTTGGGAAACAGTAGGAAGTCCAAGTTAAACCTAGAAGGCTCCTAGTTCCGACCGGTGACTGAGCAACCTATGAAGCTGCCATTGCTTTGAATCTAACAATTCCATACCTAGGCCCGCGGTCCCATCAGCACAGAACGTCGGGTTCAGCTCATTTTCTGACATTTCTTGTCAATACTCTCTGTGGATGGGGTTCCTCCCGTGGTCGATCAACTTTCATTGGGAGGGGACAAGAGCTGAGTAATATGTCAGTTTTCCGTGTTCATGAGCCTATGCTACTGCTTGACGCTCGGGCTGGACCTCACGGAAAATCTCAGCATACGAAAAGCAAGAAAGCTCACCTAGAAAAAATTCTCAAGGCTGATCCACGCTTTCAACACATCACCAAACCTAAGAAGATGCTGATGCTGAAACGACTTTACGACCAACCCGCTATGACCTCTGTTTGTGAAACAGTTACATTAAACCATGTGATCTCGGACGAGAATGCAATATTCCTGGGCTCCAATAGGCCGGTTTTGGATAACAAATGTGAGACTTAAAAGTCAGGTGGACAAGGTCACCGTGTTGGTCAAGAACCTTCATTGGTGCAGAAGGCTGAAGAAAAGGAGGGAGCGAGAGTTACCCCACTGATTTGTAAATACAATGAGAGTAATAGACAATAACAAGCCGGGGGCACCCATCCAAACTACAGAAGAGCCCATGCAGCATTAGTGTTTGAACTTCCGATCAGAGAACCGGAGACCCTCACATCTGAGAAGAGGTTAAAAGACTGAGTTGAACCGAATTGATTCCAACCGGCATCGTAAATAACACCACACAGCAATTCACTAAACTTTGCTATTTCCAGTAAGGTCTGTTGACCGGTTGTGTCCTGTTGGCCAAACTTTTGAGTCTAAGGTACACGATAGGACATCTCAACTAATCCCCCTTCTTCGGCTTGGATAACCGGGAGGTACCCTTCTCCCTAACAGATCACCGTTCACTGACTCTTCCCCATACGCCCCTCACACAAGTCTTTCTTACTCATTTAGCTGTCGTTCATATAACCGTTGCTTTGTATCCAGTAAAACAAGCCCTTATCAATTTCAAGGGATCAGCATCATATTGCTTCTTTCAACATGCTCACGCTGTATCGAATTAGACAACAGGTTACTCTTACTCTTTTGATCGAAGTATGGCGTGCCTCTGGAACACGCACACAATGCCACGTTTTGATCACACATCTCAAACCACTTGGCACGAACCCAGATTTCTGTTACTCTACTTTTCTGGTATCTGTTGCGACGGCTGGTGGCGTGAGAGTTGTGCTTGCTCCCAGAGCTGAAAGCGCCTTATTGGACTGGATTCCAGTAGGTCATCTTTCCGCTGTTAGGTTGACTGGTTTAATGAATATGAACACACCTCGACGTGGTAAACTGCATTTGTTTGTTCGTAATGCACTACTCATAAGGTTGCTGAAAATTCGTCGATAGCCCACTACCGGTTTTGTTCCTCTTGAGACTCATCAGACAGGCGCAGTCGCCGAGTTTCCGTCGACCTTATGTTCTGCTTGAAACCAAATTGCACGAAATTAGCGAAATGAACTCATTTGCAAATAAATTTGTTTTTTTGAGAGACTCACCTGGAACTCAACTGAATCTGGGAACACCACAAACGAGAGATTCAGCTGGGTTCCAGATGAGTCTCCCGTCAATACCAAATTTGTTTGCAAATGCATGTATTTCGGTATTTGTTTGTGTTAGGATATGCTCCGAAAGTCATCAGCTTTGAGGGTGAGAAAAATAGTCTGTATCGCGATCTACCACGTTTTTTGGTCCGAAAGAAATAATTATTTCGTGCTTCCGGGTGATATGATTGCCCTTGTTGGCCGACTGTGTCCTGATAAAGCCCATCTTGACGGCCAATTCGGGGTAGACGCTAACCGCACAGATACTCGGGAGTGAATACTTCAGTTACGGGCTGAATATCACTTGTTTCTAGCCAGCACAGGCATTCGCACAGTGTAATTTGTAGGCCACGGACCGCAAAAACCGGTGGATTCAGTTGGACGTTGTGGCAATCAGCTACCGGTGTATAACTTTGAAATACGATTGTCGGTCATTTTGGAGCTTACCACGTGACTCCGATTACGGCATTGTACGACTGCGCGCTTCTGATCGTTTTCCAGCTGGAACACGCTGACTGATGCAAAGGTGCTAATTTCATCGCCTTCGAAGAGTGTATCTGGCTCAAATGTCTCAAGCTGAGTTGGTTGAGAAGCTCCCAGAACTTGATGAGAGTAATGTCAATTTGGATGGTGACTGGACGAACGTGAAATAGGTCATGGTATCATCTCTTAAAACCGTCTTCTCTAGATTCATCGCACACCAGAATGAACAACGGATCTCGTCCCGATCAACAGTTCTGGTTGAAGCCAGGAAGACTATGCCAGTTGAAAGCGACCATGATGCTGCACGCAGTCCCCTCAGTTGTCGAATAACGAAGAGCTTAAATGTTGATTAAAAGCGTTGGTGGATCCCAAAAATCCGAGAAATGGAGAAGGCTTTTGCATCGGGGAACAATCACACCGTGTTCCAGTCAATCACATCAACTGGTCGAAGGAGAAAGTGTGTTGGCGAGATCCTTGACGACCTCAGTCCATCGTCTTGACCGTCTTGCGCTGAAGAACATTTCAGCTTAGCCCCATCAACTCAAACTATTTAAGGACAAGCTGAACCCAAAGAGAATGTCCTAATCAACCAACGATCAACTAAGGAAGCCCCGCCCCGATGCAACAAAGCCCCTGGACTCAACGGTTTGCACCCTGCATCCTCCAGTTGGCGAGTCCGTTGTCACTAACCCAAAGACCCTACTCCAGAAATTCTGGGATCCAACAGAAGGGAGCCGCTTGACGGTGATTTCCATTTTTCAAAAACGGTGTCAGGACATCCTGCGAAAACCACCAGGGTATCAGCCTAGTGGCCGTAGCTTTGCCTTACACATAAAGCCTCCTAACAGTTAGTGAGAACTCAAGACCCCATGAGGAGAGTGCCTCGAATCAGGTAAGGTAATTTCCAACCCGACTGCTCTTTTGGGCCGGCTCACAAAATGTTGCCTTCACATATTATTGCCCGTTTCCCGTGTAGGTTCCAACGCTCTCCAATGGCTATCAACAGAGTGAGATGCCGAAAATGAGAACCTTCGACACTGCGTTCGAAACCAAACTTTTACACTTTTAGAGTGAATCGTTCTAGAGTCTCTATTCGGTCTGTTTCTGCAGAAATTTATCATAAAACGCAATCTTACCAAAACATGCGCGATATGTTTGAGATGACCAGCGCGTGATTTTGCTTCCTAGACAAATAGTCTCACCAAGTTAGAAGAGAAGCACTTGAAATCGAAACGGAAAATAGCACGGCCAAACACTTTTTAGCAGTTCAATAGCTGCAGATCGCAAGCTCACAAGGCTACGTATTCTGGCAACAGCCAAAAGCAATTGGTCGAGCGAGTCAACGATGATCTTTTCAAACTGTCCAATATGTTTGGATAGAATACCGATGGACCATAAGTTGGTTAGCTATGAGAATGTTGAAAACTTCTTCGAGGTTCATAGGGTGAGGCTGAGAAGGCAAAATCTGAAAAGCAGAACATAAATTGGTGTTACAATGCACGTGGCCTAGCTACATCTAGCAAATAGTACCAGACACCTCTCCACTTGGATTCAGCTGAATTATATCGAGCTCTGTTTTTTTAACTCACTTAAGGCTACCTGCTTTCGATCTCACTGGCAACGCGGCTTTTGTAATAGTTTGGCGTGTATTTTGTGGAGAGGCTGTCTTAGCCTCAATTTGATGACTGAAGAGAAAACCTTGTTTGATCTAGCCTGAACCACCTTCGTTTTTATCATATAAACAAATCCAGCTCATAAAACGGACCCCAGATCTGTTCTGCCTGAGTTGAGGAATACCGCTATTCTCACCAGTTTTAGCTTCCTCAACTCTAATGCTAATTTCTGTGTTATTAATGTTCAAGCCCCGGTCGAATTACCAGGAGCGGGATATACCGCGCAAGACGGAACACAATCACCTTTTTGAGATTGATTACTCTGGTTCATCCGATATACGCTAGAGAAATATTGGAATAGTGGCTACCTCTTGTGCCACGTGACCGGATTTCAGACCCCAGCACACCTGAAAAACTGCATCTGTGACGACCTACAGCAATATATCCAAGTCCAGTACTCTCTTCTCCGTTCTCTGAATATTCAGTAGAGATTTCAACTTGTCAGTAAAGCCAATCTTTGCTGAAAAGTCGAGAAGCACTGATAAGCTCTTTCACCCTTGTTGGGAACCATAAACAGTGCGCACCTCAAAAGAGTTTCAAACCCGTAACCTTCTGGTCAGTGGTTGAACACTAAACCATTTGGTCACGAGTGGCGATCAGCGATGTGATAAGTTTTCATTCAGTAAGGAGAGAGCGCCACTCATTATTGAATAACGAAAATTACACCAAGTGATCACATATTGACTGGCTCCTCAAATGATGAATTCGTTCCTAATAATTCTGCCAGAACAGGAGAGGCATAAATTCCGTGGCCCAGAACTCCACACGGGACATGAATTCTGCTTCTAAGCTTTGGCGTTTTCTGTGTCTTGTTTTGCAACAAAGACCTAACATTGGGTATAGGACTGTTCTGAGACTGAAGGTGGATCATCTTCCGTCAAATTGCTAGAGTTTGATGCAACTTACCGAATCTCAACGGTCGTCGCTGAGAAGAATGAATCCGTGTTGGGGATGGGCAATGCGTCAGAAATTCAGTTCACTGTACTATGGAGTCTGAATCCTTGGTCAGACACAGTCTCGGGAACTCTGGTCTTGCCAGTCAGGGCCGGTTGATTCCATCAAGCCTTTCTTTGATTTTTCCGCCCACTCTTCTCCGACTTTCTTGGTTGCATTTACGGATATATCTGATCTATAAGAGTCCTGGGTAGTCTTTAAGACATTTCGCACCTTGCGATTCACGTTCCTCATTCAACCGAAGTTTGAATGAACAATGACCCTTTGATTGAAATTAATAACGTTCTTGGTTGAAAATTAGTTACAGTTCTGATTTATTCCGTTCCCAACCAACTGTGTTCGCTAAAACTTACGCCTACTTTTCAACCAAACCACAATAACACAACAGTGGTTCTGAATAACATTATATAAAATCTTTTCTCTCATTTGACTATTCACAAGAAACTATCAGCAGGTAGCCTGAGATCTCGCTTCGTCATCTCTTTGTGTCAGATATGACTTGATGGAGTGCTCCACCCCGCGGCTGGCCTTCGACATTCGTTGCAAAACCCCGATAGGCCAGAGAGCATGTAACCCTCACGGAAGAACAAGCTCGAGATGTCTAACAAGTGTTAATTAGGCAGCAGACGGTGTAAAGTTGGTGTGGCACTTCTCACGCAACTAGACGCGGCTAGGACTCAGTGTTTGATGCTGCTGTGAGCAGTCTTGTCCAAATGGTTTCTCGTCGAAAAAAACGGCAAGAAAAAATGAGATGTCGCATCGAGGTGAGAGTTCTCCGGTTGGGTAGCGCTCAAGGTGGATTAAAGTTATCGTTTAGCATGTTAAATCTGCCATCCATTATGTCGATTGACTTTAAATATTCATCTGATTAAATCCAGATATGCAATCTTACGGAAATCGTCTCACAGCAACCCCCCAACCAAACGATGCGTCCGTTGTTATTGAAACCAAAGCTGTCTGTTTTAATTCCATAGAACGGGATTGTTCGCTTCCGTACAGTTTGGAATTCAACAGTATGGGAAACTCGAACACGATGGCTTATAATACTTCTCTATTGTCTTCATTTCGTTGGAGCCTCACCATGTAGGCGAAGTGGATTGTGGGGAAATTCAGTTCCGCCAGTTCTCAGATGCAAACTGGGTTGACTCTCGAACCAGTCTGCCAGCAATTTCTCGCTCAAGCTGAAGATGGTTCGTCTTGGGTTTTGAGGAGTACCCTCACTTGAAGAGCTTCAAGCAAAGCAAGGCTGATGGTGACCTGCCTGTGGATTTCGTGTACTATCAAAATCACAGTCATGCAGAGGAATAACAGTGTTTTTCGGAATACGAGAACCTCCATCGATCCCTAGTTCCGTGCAAAGGAGCTTCAAACAATTGAAGGACTTCGAGAAATACAATAATTTGAGAATCAATTTGGTTTTCACGAGAGACTCAAATGAATCTTTCGTTTATGATATTCTACAACTTAATGTGCTGCACACAGGCCACCTCATGATTCAGTTGGCACAAGATTCGAGATATCGCTCTATATTTTCATAAAGGAAACTACTCACAAGGTTTCTGGAAACTTTTCGACAGTCCACGACCGGTTTCGCCCTTCTTGGGGCTCATCAGGTAGACGCAGTCCCCGAGTTTCCGTCAACCTTATGATCTACTTGAACTTTCCTCGTCTCTATAGCTTTAGCTTTAAAAATGATTGAACTTCCACCAATAAGACACAAGATTTGCTGACATAAGTAATCATCGGGTTGAACCCCTACTGAGAAAAGCTAAAATACCAAACGGAGTCGAATCTACGCATCACACTTGAGTTTCAGCCAAACCGGGCGCAGATGCACTATACAATTTACTGTTACGTATCGAGTAGTGCTCAACTTTGCAAATCTCCCGTGTGAAGTTGACAAGAATTTAAATAGATGAACATCACTGACAGAAACGGTGAGAATAAAATGAATTACACCCAATAGTGAAGCCACTTACTCCATGTCTGAGTGACGCTCCGGTGCAAACAATTCTTCCAGTTTTCATCAAAGAAGTCGTAGAGACATTTTGTTCTGTTCATCACAGAGAATGCATAAATTATAAAAAGTGAAGGAAGGTTACTGACCACACGGAAGCAGGTCAAACAGGGGCAAACGTAAATGATCAGTTATCTGCTTCCGGTTGAACTTGGTGCTACAGGCTGTTGTACACATGAGTGACTGACGCTCGCATTTTTTAAAGGCGCCACTCATGATTTCATTGAGTAAAACTTTCTTCATTTTTTAAAATAAAAAGATGCATTTACCGTGGTACTACTATATACAGTACTATATATCTCTCTCAACTTTTTAGGGCCTTTTTCAGTAGGACCTGGAACCCTTAAGATCAGAGCTTGTCGACTAATGCCCTAAAAAATTAGTTCTTTCGAACCAGAATCCACTATTCTATTGTCTCGCATCCGTATTTTTCTGTATTCGTTTGTATCCATCAGACAGAGAGGAGAAAAAAGCTAAGGGCTAGCAGACCGAATTACTCCATGTTGCCAAGGTCGTGAATTTCGGCCTTTAAAAAGACAGCAGAATTTGAGTCTGTTGGTTTTCTCCTTGCCACTTCATCTTCCCTTCTCGTTTATAGCATTCTACAGTTTCCCCATGGCGTCAAAGTTTGGTTTTGTGGAAAATTAGGGGATTAAAAAGTTCCTTTGCATTTTTCACGACTTGTGAGCCATTGTCCACTAGCTGACCGTATGCTAACACCGTGATGTGAAGTAGTTCACTCTAGAAGGGATCATGAATCTCGAAGTTTCCAAGGGTGTTCGTCCATTGTAAACTGTAGGATGTTGAGGTTCATCAGTCATGGACGAAGTTGAGGCCTTCCTCTGAAAGTTATTCGCTAGCTTCTTGATACTGCGATATATCGGAAAAGTGAATGGTACGTTCAACAAAGTTGTTCTAATCTGGTTCTGATGGACAGGTGAATAAACTGAGTTACAACTACCTCCCAAAAGTCTGTGAGGGAACTAGATGGGTTTTTTATTTGAATAGCGAAGTATCTTCATTAGTTATTTCTGGGTCGTTTAAGGAAGATCTGTGTACAGGTTAAATTTTCCTTCGCTGTATGGAAGATTGTAGACGCATTATCGAAACATCTGTCGTCGTAAAACGATCCTACGATATTGTCCGCTTACTTTCCAGTTGAAAATGAAATCCATGTGACACGCACACATCATTTCACACGCGTTTTTGTGCATCCGCGGATAAATGACGGTTCGAACTTTACGACCACGTCGTCGAAAGTTGTTGAACATTCGGTGGGGGGGGGGTTAGTTGATCGCGCTTTGGCACCATTAATGAAGGTGTACCACAGGTGAGCGCCAAAAACGAAATGTTTTCTAACCATGATATATATAACAGATTCGAATTGTGCACGCCACATTGTTCTACTGTCACCCGCAGAAGCCCCTGCCGCTGGGAAATTAATAGGATACGATCCCTAACCACTGTCATAAAACAACCAGTTCTCGTTTGATAATGAACTGGGGTAGTTAAACTACCCAACATTTGTAGGAGCCCCACCCAACTATTCAGCCTAGAAGCTTTTGTGTTTGTGATAATGAACCGCGTTTATCACACTTCCGAAATCCATATGTCGTTCATAAATACAAATACAAATACATCGTAAACCCGAATTTACATTTCTGTTATACTCAGACAGTCATGGCGTTTGGTACTGGTAAAGATCACATCTGGAAATGTGCTCATGAGAAGTTGGAACCTGGTTACTGCCACGTGAATGCAGCTGCGGACATGTGTGCGATAATTCGTGTTCACCGAAATGTCACCGAAGGGCCACGTTGAGCTGAGATATGCACGCTGGTAGCCCGTGCGTGTTTGCGTCATATTGGTGAATGAATTCATCATCCTGAACTTTAGGGTCATACAATCTGTTGGACTCAAAGCTACTCCACCCTTGAGCCACACACAAAAGTGCATAAGTATGCCTAGCACTGAGTGACCTGATAGGATGCCTGCTTATCCCAGCCATAGAGACACACCAAGCAACACATAAACAATACCAGTTACACTCGGCCCTCGATAGGTCAAAGTTCTGAGAACAAGTGAATGCAGTGCTCAGTACTTGCAAAGAAGAGTGGTCTTTGTATTGTTCCGCACTGTGTAATACGTGCTGATAAAAAGTAAAATGTTAAACACGGATATACTCAATGCAACATTGCCAGTGTCTGGTTCGGAGTCGTCAAAAGCTGAAAAATTCCATAAAAAACACCCGAATATCGCGTCTGACACAGTTTAAGTTACTGTCAGGAGTGAGGAAGGGAAATATGGGGAGGAAACTTTTGTCAGTTTATAACGGAAGGACAATTTCCTAAAGCAAGTAGCTGAGTGTTTGACCTTGTACAAAATATACATCCCATCTGATGGTCGTTGCTATTTTCTTAGTGACTGAACAGTAGCATTTTTATGGCCCTGTCTTTTATTCGGGCCTCCCTTTTAGGGCCTGACCTCCATTCAAGCATTACTCAAATCAAGAAACAACGTGAGTGCTTCTTTGCAGAAAACAGCACCGTGTAATGTGTTCAGTCAAGGACCGTGACAGCCTCAGATTTGAAGCTTGTCATATCCCAAAATGAGACGAAACAGAATACTGTTGTTTACTAACATAGCTATCTCAAGAATGAATCCTTCCTTATAAATTCAACTTCGGTCTGGCCCAGTGGAAAGTGACTTGAACGTGATACTGGCTCAGAATCTAAGCCACAACACTGACCATATTATGGGTCCGATCAGTTCCCAAACTAATTTGGCAGCTAAAGGTGACTTTTGGCATGACATACATATACGGTATCGACAAAATTGAACAAAAAGCCAGTTAGGTTCAGTCAAACTAAAACAGTCAGTAACAATCAACCAAACTTTTCATTCAGGCCGACGCGGTTCTGATAGCATAATTGTGGTTCGGTCTCTACAAGGAGCTTCTGAGTGCATAGTTCATGTCTGTATGTTACAACATGAGCTGCTCAGGTGAAGAAAGCCATCATAAACGAGGTATTCAGTCGGATTCAGTTGAGTGTCCCGTCAAGACAAATTATGGTCCAAGTGAATGTATCTGTAGAACTCTGTCCAATCTGGGTTTAAGTAGAACATAAATTCGACAGAAACTAGGAGACTGCTTCTAACCGATGAGACCAAAGAAGGATGAATCCGGTCATGGCTATCGAAGAGTCTTCAGCAAACTTATGAGTAATGTGTTATGCCTAGATAGTACGTTGCTACTTTTATTTTGTGCGGATGATTCGAAGTATTATAGATAACTTATGTTAGGAGGCCTGCCTCCAAACGAACAAATCCGTTTTAATAACGATTTGTCTTGTATAATGAAACCTTGCTTGTACATTTCAGCCTCTCACTGACATCCTATTGGAATGTTAGCTCTTTTTTTGTATTCCGGCTCAGTTGAATTCCATATCGCAAAACACTCCACTTGTCTGCAGTATAACTTCCTCCAAGTTGTTTGTCTCCTCCATTCCGGTAAACTGTTGAGTTTGACATTATCAGAAAGGATATGACAACTTATAATGGCCCATTTGTGACGGGTGAGAGTGCAAATTCGTTTACTTCTTAGGAAGAATCCCATCGGCGAAAGTAAACTAGTGACATGGACAATTGCTGTTTTAGAAGGATAAAGAAATTGTGTTTTGCTGTGACGTTATTCGGTGTCAAAGATTCCGAAGGCAGTGCCGTAATTTTCCTATCCTCAGTGTTATTCATCCGCAGTGCAAGCGTCAGGGATATTGGCAGAGCATGGGACCGGAGACCTCCCGGAAGCGATTGAACACCACAATTGACAGTACAGATGGCTAAGTGGCATCTTATTTGGTGCCTCTTCAGAAAAAGACCCACACTGTCCCGAGAGATGGTGTCGTTTTTGAGCACAGTATTTGCGCCTTCAAATCACAAAGTTGTAGTTGAGATTCCACCAAAAGTTTCTGACTACGTGCATGTAGGCCAATTACACAACGGTCCTTGTTTGTTCTGCTTTCTATCGGTCGCTGTTTGCTCGATGAACGGTCTCGTCCTTCCCGTAAGCGCCATTTTGCCACGTACCAAAGGGGGGGAGCACCGATGAGTTTAGATAGGGCAACGACTGGCGAAAATCGTGTAGTATGAATCCGCCACAAAACAGTAGTAACTGGTTTTGTTCTGGAATGTTTTCCTGTTTCGGGTTACCAGGTAAGTTATCTCCCGGCAAACCACGGCCCATTATGGTCAGGTGTACATTCGGTTGCCATCCACGCTCAGCCCTGGCACGTGGCACCTGCCATTCTGACCCACTTGATAGAACCACCTCGCTCTGCTGACAGAAAAACGCGGGACAACCGGGAACAACCGTGGCGACGACAACAACAACTAAGGCCTCAGTGCCTTTTCTCCAATCCATCTGTCAGCTCTCAATTAGCATGCATGGATTAAAAAAGCGTAGGAGCCACACCACATCAGACCTAATCATGTGACTTCAAACAAGTGGAACTAATGCACAAGAAATGATTACAGAATGACCTCCCAATTGGAGCCCCATGAAAAAAGAACTTTATGTGCTGGCAGTCTTCATGCACCGTCGCGAACACTCAATCAAAACTTTTTGTTTGAGGAAACACTAGTCAAAAAGCCGGCATACAAATTGCCCTAAGGGGTGTTGACTAATGGACCAAACGCAGGACACCAAATCAATTTGGACAATTTGTGAGATCAACAAGACTGCTATATGATGTGAGGCATCACAGTAAGACAGCTCCTGAGTTTTGATGAGTTGCACTGCTTTTCTGCTAGAAATGCTTCCAACCAACTGACGGAGTTGAAATTCCTCTCGCTTTCGCCTACAGATTCCCGAAGATGTAGCTTTCTGTCTCCGGAGAGACTACCTAAGGAGGTATTCATTCTGTGGAGGAAATTTCTACAAAAGTACACCTCAAAGGAGACATCCAATAGCAATTTTGTTCCAAGTCAGACATTCTAGGAGGAATAAGTTCATCGAGAAGTTGAACACTTAGTTACACTGCTTAGCGTTCAAGCAATGCACATTCCAAACATCTGTCTGACTTTAAAAGCTAATGAGAGCCAGCAGTCGGTTGATAAGCTTCACATTCCATTTAGCCGTCCATGAGTACTTTATTTCGGAAGCCAGTGAGTTGTTAACACGCTGAAGATAGTCCGGAGGTACAGATCACGAAATGTGTGCAGTAGGTTTCAGAGTATAAAGGACACGTGTGTCAGAGGGATCTTTTCCAGATAAGCCCCGCCACCAATGCAAAAGGTGCATGTGCGAAAAGTTAAGCCCCGCCACTTTTTGCCATCTCCAATTTAATGTACGCACTCAACCCTGATCTATTCTGGATGAAAGCAACACCTTATCCGCATCTAGGCTCATTTTGTGCAAACATTTTATCCGTTCTGACGCTTTCAACTCTCTCGTTCATGATAAGGAGACGACAATACGTTTTTTGCAAAGTCACGGAGTGATTCATCAGCAGCGATGGCCACCAAATGACACTTTCAACTGTTTCTGACAGGTGGAGGTGTAATGACCGACAGTATCGGCAAGAAATCGGTCTTCGAAAGGGAACTTGGCTGGAGCGGTCTAGGATGGAGTTTAGGACAGTAATTCTATTCATTTATTGCTGGTCCAAAAATTTGGCAAAAATCAAATTCTGCTCAGAGGAATTATCTATTAGCCACACGAAGAACTTTCTTCGCGAAGTTTGCGCCTGGTGGCGTTTGCAGACTCCAACAGTTATTGGCAGCCCAGGTCTAAACGCTAATATCAAACCGTAAAAACCTCGAAGGGCGAGTCCTTCCCTAGCAGTGGATTTTCGGCGGGGTCTGCCTGGAAACTATAGAGACGTTCATGTATGCAGTGCCAGATCGAATTAAGGCCGCTTCGATTGACGCGATCCAGGTCTGCATCACTCCAGGTTTAATCATCATCTCCGATATGTGGCATCATACCAAGGAATTGAAACGATGATTGAGGTGAATCATACTCATGAAACGGTTAATCATACCGAAAACTTTGTGGATCCAACGACTGGAGTTCACACACAAACCATCGCATCTCTCTGGCAAGTCTACAAGCTGCAGCAGAATAAACACCAATGAGGCACACACCGATCTTTAGTGGACAGCCACTTGTGTGAGTTCGTTTGGAGGCAAAGGTACCGAAAAACGGACCTTTTCACGCAAATTATTAATGACGTCAAATTTCACCCTCTTCAATGAAAATCAAAAGTACAAATTTCATGTCCTCTTTTTTCTAATCTTTTTTTTAGTTGCGGGGATTACTTTTTTGGCGGGGATTATCTGGAAAAGATCCTGTCAAGGTAATGAATCATTTTAAACACCCATATTTGTAGTTAGTAGATAGATATTTAGACTACCTTCAGCCGCGTAATACCATAACTGAGACTGAAATCTCAGTTTGTGGACTGCCCAAAATCTGTACTTTGGATAGCCAAGCGTTTGGACAGACAAAACCTTTGATGCAAAATGTTTACAGGATGAGGTTATGTTGTTGCTCTATGAGGACCAAACAGCATCAGGCTGAAGCAACAGGACCATTAGCAACAGAGGTGAATGCCCCTTACAGGTTACCGTGGCTACAACAGGGGTGAATCAAACTCCAGTTGAGAACCCCCTTTTGATGAACTGTCCAGGCTGGTGGTGTTTATTACCGTTGAGGCGTCCGATTGGAATCAAGCCGTCTCTAGCTACTGAATAATCTATGATCAAAAATGCTGGTTACGTGCTTAGCGCGTCATAACGTTGACATGATGACTAGTGATAACAAAATCAACGTCCACTTCCCTGGGGAACCGGTTTTTCTTTTGAAGGCTCCTCAGGCAGAGCGTACTAAGCGCAAAACCATGTTTTTCGAATCAGGTGGAACTGAAATGCGTTAATTAGGGAGCAATGGTAATCAAGGTTGCTGAGTGGATCGCGGAACTCGCTCGCCAGCGTTTTTTAGCAGGACAGCGTGTTAGGAACGTTTTGGTAAGTCAAATACCTTCGTCCGTCACAAACACGTTAGTATAGAAGTTATATTAACCAGCGGGTGAACCTGGAAACCAAATTAAGCCAAATTTAATTGTGAAAATGTGAGCACCAGGACGGTAGGCATGCGGAATAAGCGACAGCTTTGATTATGTTCCGAGTGGAGTTGGTATACGGAAAGAGTCACAGTTTTTGTGGGTTGTTACGACCATTCAATCCTTGAATTTCTTGTAAAATCAGTGATGCTGGCTCCGTGCTTCTTTTTTGCATGGCTTACAGCATCAGCTATGAGTGATACCGAGGCGGAGTACAAACCTTGATATACGGGCCAAACCAGACTCCACTTCTGGTGAACAAGTCGTCAAGGATACGTTCCTCCAGTACTTAGGATCAATGAGTCTGCCAATCGATATCCACAGTGGCATTGTAGTTAAACCTATCTTTATGGAAATATACTCAATTCAGTCTGAGCGTAGGCTTTATGTGGGATGTATGCCAGGCCTGGTGATTCGGAATCGTAGGCTAAAAGTTTTTGATCATTGCCATCAGTCATACACCTTAAAGACCCGATGGTCTGATAGAGATCCAACTCGATGGTAGGTGACCCCATTAAAGCATACTTTGTATTTACTCGCTTACTCACCGACGACCTCTACTGCAAATCGGAGAATTGTTGCACGAGCCTGACAATTGGTGATTAGAGATGTTACAGTGTGTCTGGCGCCACAACTAATGACGTGGATATCATCGGCTATTGTAGATGTCGGCCACCCACCTTCTTAGGACTCCGTCTACCTAACCGACAGTGGTCAACTTGCTGTGCTGATCTTACAATCCACTGTTGACAGCAATCCGGAAAATACTTGGTGAAGGATAAGACACGAGGGTCTGTCTTTTGTAAGTTGAGGAAGTAAATAGGAGGGAGCTTGGTTGCCACCCATGCATACTTTTGTCGCCTGGCTGTCTCCTTGCACCGAAAAGACATCAGAACTGAATCAATCAATCTCTTCGTCCTCTACCTTGGAAGCCATTTTGAATACGATAAAACTATATACGGAACATAGGATATGTTCACTTTTAAGCAGAGTGAACGATTTTGTTCTAGTCATTCCGACAGTTTTTCAAATTTGGCACTGCGTCATAGTAAGTTTTTCGCGGATCTACATGAAATGACCTAATCTAAACTGAACAACTCCACGCACATTTGTATAACGTTTGCGTTCGCCCTTCGTGTTGATCCTTCTGATGAGACCCATCTGCATCTTGATCATTGCTGGGTGAAAAAAAGAATTAAGGAGGAACCAAATGGTGACCAGTGAACTCCTACCGAACTGTCGGTAGGAGCAGTCCACACTCTTGGATCCAGTAACGAAACAATTGTTCAGCATCTAGCAGCTACGGACTGAAATGGTCCGAACAGTTTCCTAAAATCGGTCCAAACTGACATAGTCTGGATTGTGTTTGGGTGGTAGCCCACATTAGTGAACAAAGTTGTGTTGTTTATTAGTTGAAAAAAGGTGATGCCACGTGAATGGCATTCCGCTTTTCGTGCTGATTTGCCGATAAGTCGCCTGGCAACAAGACATTGTCCACGTAGTAGCCTCACCACACATCAGAATTGGGGAAAACAACCAGCTTGTAGACATTAATGGATTAAAAAAAAACAGTATTTTTGAGCAGGATAAACAAAAGATATTGTATCAAGTCTTGACAAATTTCAGCTGAATATAGAACGACGGGTTCCCAGACGTGGCACTCGCAGTCTTTCTCACGTTGTATATGGAATAGGAAAGTGTTTCACTTCCAGATTCGCCTTTGAACCCCTTTTCGATCCCGCACTATATCCAGTTCAGCAGATTGAATCTAAAACACAGAATACGCTCGGTGGTAGCACTGTCTTATCAGAGTGTCCATTTTCAGTGACAGACTTACGTCACGCCTTTATCCTTGGCGTAGGGATATATGTAATGAGTACTTTTGAGTCCAACTACACGAAGTTGCTGGGTCTTCAGACCCGATAAAGCCCCTCGTTTTTGAAGGTATGCCGATATTACCAATGTTGTGGAATGTAGGTAGCACGGGTGCGCTGCTTGGGCCGACGATGTTACCTCGATTGGCGATGAAACGTCTGCAATCCGACTGCCGCGCTCGGCGAACAGACCAACAATCAATATTCTGTCTCCTAAATTGCAATGACATCCAGTAAAGCTTTCCTTATCGCATATAATGAATATGGCATGATCGTTGGAAATGCAACCAATCATCCCGCGCTACTTATATAAAACTATCAGTAGTGGTTTCACACGTAATAACCACGATGTTCTCCTGGGTGAAAGACGCAACAATAGTTGAAAGAGGACGGTAGATGTGAGGGGGCGACCAATGCGTGAACCTGCAAAATCCATTTAGATATGCGAAACCTCTGTACCTGTATGGCAAACATAGAAGCTGCACAAACGACAGAAGTGAGGCTGATCTAAATTTATCTTTGTACAACATGAAGGTACGATTATAAGACAGCAACTTGGGAAACCCTTATAACGAGAAAGACAAATGTTCCATCAGTCATCGGGTTGTCTGCCTATATTAATTCACTTTCCAGGGGTACTACTGTTACCGTGAGGACTGCAAATTGCACTGAGAACAGCGTTTGTGTTAGTTGAGTCTCCAGTCAAAAGTACCTTCGTATGCAAATGAGAGTAACTGGTGAATATCGTCTCATTCGGGCTCAAGTAGAATATGAAGTTGTCGAAAACTTGTGGACTTGGTCTACCTGATGAGACAGAAGAAGGGCGTCAAAGAGTTTTCAGCAACCTTAGGAATAGCATGCTACATGTGTAGCCTGTGCTAGACTTCACTGGCGATCGGAAGCTCAACGCGGACATCAAGGATAAGGTGTCATTTCACTATTCCTCTTTTCTGTTTTGTACTCCATTATCTGAGATGGATGCCCCTCTGAGAATACCTCATAACTTGCCGCCACCTAGCGGCTTCATCATCAGGTTCATCCGTCTGAACTATTCAATGAATGCCGCTTGTCATCACAAGGACCAATGGCTTTCCTCCAAGTAGCAGCGGAACAACGATGGCATTAGTACACAGGAGATGGACACTGAGGAGGTCGGGCAAGAATGTTTGATTTTTGGAAGTACTCATTCTTCAGGTTGATAAAATAGGGTGCCCTGAACTGGGTCATCCTTCGCGGAAGAATTCATCTTTCAGTGGCGAATCCTTAAATGGAACCAGTGCAACAGATTTTGGTGTTACTCTTGTTACTTTATGAGCAGACATAAGAAGTCAAGGATGGTTCACCCAATGCATCTATTTTGGTAGTTATAATAGAAATCAACCCCCCGTACAAACTGTCAAACTTTCACCAGCCACCTCTCTTTCCCTTGTCCATACAGTTTGGGACGTAACTTCTTTTTTCGTGCCAAGACATTTGTGGATTGCCCGCATCAGTAGGGTCCCGTATTAGTTCGGTTACAAGCAATCCAACAAACAAAAAAACGGTGAAAATAAGGACCAACCAGCGAGTGAATATCGAGGAAAATACTGTGAATATCGCGGATTAGCGTGTCAATTTGTGCGACACACAAATTCTTGTGGTTCTGATTAATTCCGTTCCACTTGCTCTAGGCTGTAAATTATTTATCAGGTTGGTAAAAACCCAGCAGATGTTATCTTGTCTGTCGCCCAGCCCGATAAGTAGCAATCAGTGAACTTCTGACCAGACAGTTCCCGGAGTATTCCTTTTGTCAAAACGCATCGACAGTTTGTGTACGGTTGTTAAACGCTTGTCTGTTAGGAGAATGTCCGGTTTTAGTATACACCAACTCCTCTTCGTTGAGACTTTCGAGAAAACCCAAGCAGATTCGGTCACAGAAAAAAAGGTGAGAGAGAAAGATTCCAATATTAGTTCATTGCTAGTGAATAAGATACAGAGGATCCAGACGGCTCTCCATCTTGTGAGATGTCGTATTCTCGTTCTGCGCAAGAACATTGAAAGGTCCATTCAACCTGAAGTGGTTCCCTGAACTCTTGTATATTTTCTCTTCTTCAATCACTTGGATGACGTTCGGCTACACTTCGGAATTTGGAACTTCCTTGTCCGATGAAGTTGGCGCTGACCTACTCTGTCACGATAGTTCAAGTCAATGATCAACACCCTCTCTCATCCTATGGAAGTGACCTATATGGTTTGAAGTCGCACTGGGAAGAGTTTGACACTATTGCCTGTCACTGTTACTTAGGCAAACCTCACCTCGACCAATATGCTCTCAACAGTGGACCAGAAATCACGTCAGCCCAAATGCTAGTCCTGAGCGGAATTAGAGAGAAATCTGGGAGAATTCGGTAGAAGAGCACCGAAAAGAACACCAGGAACGAAACGGTCGTTAAAACCGTTGTGACATGAGAATTACAGTAATGCCTGTCTCTGTTGAGAAGTGGGCATTTTGGGGTTTTGATTGATCAGCTTGGAACGACAGCTTAGTTGCTTTTTACACATTTAGGTAAGCCTTTCACGCCAAACATGCTTAGCTAAAGCTGTTGTAATTTTAGCGAGATACACTCATCTGCAAACGTATTTGTTTTTTTTCTGAGAGATTCACCTGATACCCAGCTGAATCACTCGTTTGTGATGTTTCCAGGCAACTGAATGTGCTGCATTAGGCCGCCTCATGTTTCAGTCGCTACGATATTCGAGAAATCGCGATACATCTATATTTTTAATGTACTACTCATAAGGTTGCTGAAAAGTCTTCGACAGCCCACGACCGATTTCGCCCTTCTTGTGGCTCATCAGGTAGGCACAGCCCCCGGATTTCCATCAACCTTATGTTCTACATGAAAACAAATTGCACAAACTTAGCGAAATACACTCATTTGTAAACTAATTTGTTTTTTTCGCCCCAAGAGGGGCCAAAGCGGTCGTGGGCTGTTGACGAATTTTCAGCAACCTTATGAGTAGTGCATTACAAACTGTTGTAATTTTCTTCAGGTAATCACATCGACAAATCATCTGGACACTGTGCAGTCGTCTGATGGTCAAGACGTGTGAGCAATATCTAATCAGAAGAACTTTAGAATACTGGCAAGCGTTCAAGCTTGCTATAACAGTTGGTGATTATGAACCAAGCGTTAGAATTTGGCTGAACCGTAGCTGGCATCCACATATTTGGTGCCGCTATTTTAAGGTCCTGACAGCTGCACTACTGAACTTAGTGAATTCGGTATTCGCGAATGAATATCTTGGGTCACGTGAGGAAATCTGTTAATACATGTAGTGTCCTGCTCTGCTTAAAAATGAATAGAAACGGATCAGGTGATGACGTCCCGTATTGTAAAAAATGAAACAACACTAATCAAGAAAGAATCTAGCCAGCCAGATATTTGAGGTGAATTTGTCCAAGCATGTAAAATATCACGTATGTATTTGTTCACCGATCGATCAGCGACTCTATGACCTGTGTTTAGGAACAAGGTGGTGAAACATTGCAAATTAATGTTTACGAAGCATTCGCTCTTACAGGATACGACTTCACTTGCGATAAACCAGAAGTTCGGAACAGCTTGCATTCAAAATTTTAGCGTTCCTAGTACGACATTCCGAGATGTCTGGATTCAAAAACAGTGTCTGACATCAAGGTTTATCAATCGGCAAGACTACCATCAGTAGTTCATATGCCTTCTTCATCCAGGCGATCAAGCTCCTTGTGTTTAATGCGTCAACGCTGTCGCATTGTCCAAGCCTTCACTGTGTGAATAAGTTTCAAACGTCCCGAAAACTCTGCGAGCCGCCCGGTGGCGATACCTTCACTTTTGTGTTCATCGAACGCATAACTGAAAAATTCAAGCTTACGAAAACTGCGAAATGCTTCCACATGCAAACTTGAGTGTTGTGACAAATGTATTATGAGAAAGTGAAGAAGAACGTGGACCTGCTTTCACCTCTTGGTGGTTTTTGCCACGCCATGTAAATCAGTTACTGCTTGGACTGTCTTCAGTAAGGGGGGCTACTGTCTTCGGCATGCAGACGTAGGCAAACTTTGGTACAATTCTGAAGCCCAAAAATGTCGAAATGATCGCTTTAGCATATTCAAGAGGAGTAGATTGTTGATGGTGGAATTTGGTGCATGTGTCAGATGACTGTGGATGGTAATGGACAAACTGGATTGACTTCAGACATCCTACAGGAAACATGTTTTTGGGAAACGATGAAATCATGCTTTGCGTCGTTGGCTATCCAAAAAATCCACGTTGCTAAGACGATGATGATGCATCTCTAGTGGTTTCTATTGCCTACGGTTCCGATCACCTCGTCCCATAGAACTCGACTCGAATTGAGTGTATCGCTCTCAGTCAATGGACTTTTTGTTCACGCAGAAACCAACTTCTTCTGTCTGGATTCAAAAACAGTGTCTGACATCAAGGTTCATCGATCGGCAAGACTATCATCAGTAGTTCACATGCCTTCTGCATGCAAGCGATCAAGCTCCTTATGTTTGGTGTGTCAACGTTGCTGCATTGTCTAAGCCTCCACTGTGTGAATAAGTTGCAGACGTTCAGAAAACTCTGCCAGCCGCCCGGCGGCGATACCTTCACTTGTATGTTCATCGAACGCATAACCGAAAAAATCAAGCTTACAAAAACTGCGGAATGCTTCCAAATGCAATCTGTGCTGTTGTGTTAAGTGTATTATGAGAAAGTGAAGAAGAACGTGGACTTGCTTTCACCTCTTGGTAGTTTTTGCCACGCCATGTAAATCAGTTACTGCTTGGACTGTCTTCAGTAAGGGGGGCTACTGTCTTCGGCATGCAGACGTAGGCAAACTTTGGTACAATTCTGAAGCCCAAAAATGTCGAAATGATCGCTTTAGCATATTCAAGAGGAGTAGATTGTTGATGGTGGAATTTGGTGCATGTGTCAGATGACTGTGGATGGTAATGGACAAACTGGAGTGACTTCAGACATCTTACATTAAACTTGTTTTCGGAAAACGATGGAATCATGCTTTGCGTCGTTGGCTATCCAAAAAATCCACGTTGCTAAGACGATGATGATGCATCTCTAGTGGTTTCTATTGCCTACGGTTCCGATCACCTCGTCCCATAGAACTCGACTCGAATTGAGTGTATCGCTCTCAGTCAATGGACTTTTTGTTCACGCAGAAACCAACTTCTTCCACCTTGCTTGCCCCTTGGGTAATGTGCGTGAATCCTGGTTACTGTCTGGCCATCCTAATCCTGGACTGAGTAACCACACAGTGTTCCGTGTTCAACGAAACCCATAATTAGTTGCAAAAACTATTCTATTTGTTCTACTCGTGTTTTACTTTGCATGAACCAAGGGTGGCTAGGTTTGATTTCTATCTCTCCCACACCCGGACTAATAGACGATGGTCAGAGAAGCGTGAAATTACACCAGGTTTAACAAAGGATAATGTTCGTGCCACCACTTATTGGCCATTCTAACCTATGCACTGGGGATGTGCGGTGTTGTCATAGTTACACCGGTTAGCTGGTGAATGACCACAAAAGGGAACCTGTCTTTCTTTTGATCTGTTGCATTGGAACACAAAAATTCTGGTGAGGGATGATTTCTATAGAAAGAACTTAGTTTCGACAGTAATAGTACTACTGCTACTACTAAGAGTAACGCTAGTAGTGGTAGTCATGGCTGTTATTTACAGTTAAATCGCCTTCCCGGAAATCGATGGTTCCAGATGCTGTCGTTTCGTACACCTAGATAGTGGGGGAAGAGAACGAAACTGCTACGCATTGAAGCCGATGGCCTAATCGGCCCAATTGGTGTTCGAAAGTAGGGCCAGTACAGATTGGAAACAGCAAATATGACGCCCTGTATATTTGACTGCGGTGTTGAGTCATGCTTTCATTAACCCTCGCTTAGCCGCTTCGCTTGGTCCTCACCCACTGAGAAGGCAGCCTTCTACCTATTCGAGTTTGCTGGTTAGGATCTTCATCCTTTGCTGTCAAATTTACCGCCACTTCTGTTGGGTAAAAGGCAAAACGAAAGGCATCTACGGTGTGGGTTATCCTCTGACACACGAAGTACTTGATTTGACCAGTGGGATCTGTGAGCAATAACTGGTCAGTCTGCTGTGAGAGACAGAGTTTCTTCTCCCAAAAACCTTTGGACTTGTCTGATCGTTACTGATTCGACGCACAAACTGTGAACCACGTTATCAGTCGCAATTACACCCAAGGTGCCGGAGGTCGGCAGAAGACAACCTGACATTTCCGACTCAAGCAATTGTTTCGTCTCTGGCTAGTACAACGAGGGCTATACAAGTGTTTACGTCGGTCATCTGGTCGGGAAGCCTGAATTTTTGTTCGACCACACCCAATATACAGTAGTCATTTGCAAGTACGAATTCCCTTCAAGCATGTGTGACCCACCGATTATTATTTAAAATGATTTGACTTACTGAAGGGTCTGGACACCAATATCCCCCACGTACTGAGAGTGAAAACCGTCAAGCATTCTAGTAACCTGGGCATATGAGGCAAGAACTTTTGCAAGCAACATATTAATAACGAATGTGAATAAGGTTGGTGACAGAAGGCACTCTCTTCTGACCCCAGTGAAAGTAATAGACCGTAGTGTACACCGATACTAGCCGATAGGCGTGAGTTGACAGCACCTTTGGTGGAGACACGAATTTAGCTTGGATGCGTCCATTGCCAAAAACTTTCGTAGTTTTGGCCGATCGACAGAGGCGGAGCGGCCCGATCTTTGAGAACACTTGTTTAAACGTGAAGGTACGTTAAACCCATCCTGTGTGCTCGTTAAATTCAACTCGATCTGCATCAGTTCGTCTCCCCCATCCTCGTTGTTGGTAGTAGCGATCACATCGTGTTTTGTTATTCCCGTCTTTTTCAGTATACGCTAATTTCGCCTCCTTCTCAAAACCTTCGAGTCAGATTCAACAATAAACCAGGTGATACAACACCAGGTAATCAATCAACCCATGGGAATGCCTCCACAAAGCACGCCGGACTTTATAATCACAAGACGACTACTGCGATAGTTTTCTAACGATGACCTGGAGCCATTTTTGAACATCTGAGCCACTGTCGAAGCGCCCAATTCTAATTCGTTCGTTATAGATCAGTCACACCCTTGGCTAGTCTTTCGTGAATTTTGAAGAGTGCGGGTCGGACGTTAACCAAACCATTGCGGCTTTCAAGGAAAGAACCTTTGTGTTGTCGTTTGGTTCTTGGTGGAGGTCATATTAATGGAGTGCACGGTTTGTTTTAAGGAAAAGCCAGTTGAATCGCTTTTTCAAGCGTTCACTGGAGGCGATTATCTCGCAGATGAATTGCTGATCCATCCTATTGGCAAGTTGTTTCACCAGCGCCAACCTCCTGGTCATTTCGTGAAGTCAGCTTAAACGCATCACCACTTGCTCCATCTCCTGGGCTTTAGTCATATAAAAGCCTCGCTTATAAACGTTTTCCTATTGACTACCTAGCTTTCGAGGCTGACGCATGAAGTAGAGCGGTCGCTAGTGGCTGATGTAGCTTTTGTTTGACTATTAACAGCCTTTGATTATCACGATGTCCACAGACAGAGAAAGGCGAAGTTAAACCCTCAGGGTACAGTTTCAATTTTCTTTGAGCTTCAGTAATATTTCATTACAACCGCGACTTTCCATCAACTTTCTAGCTATTTCGGCTCCTCGCAGTTAAACTCCAGTAACCAGCTGAATGACCTTGCTTGGTACTATGTGAACTTGGACAAAAGACAAAGTACACAACCAACATACTATTGCATAAAGAATGACAAACTTGAAGTGAAACCAGCGAAATACACTCATTTGCAAACTTGGCAAACCCTATGAGTAGTGCATTACAAATATACATGTATCGCGACATCCTGAATATCGAAGTGACTGAAACATAAGGCAGCCTGTTGCAACACACTCAGTTGCCTGAGAACATCATAAACGAGAGATTCAGCTGGGTTCCAGGTGAGTCTCTCGAAAGAACCAAATTAGTTTGCAAATGAGTGTATATTCGCTAATTTCGTGCAATTGGGTTTCAAGTAGAACATAAGGTTTACGGAAACTCGGGGACTGCGCCTATCTGATGAGCCCCAAGAAGGATGAAACCGGTCGTGGACTGTCGATGAATTTTCAGCAACCTTATGAGTAGTGCATTCAAGTGAAACTCCTCACGAGTAATAGATGGTAGGATGATCCAGACGAATGCGCGACTTGTTTACAGTTGTCAGCCTTTGGCTGACTCAACAGGAACGCCCGTATCGGAAGTTCTTATCGACTGGGAACAACCGATATTCAGCATGCAAAGACAAAAGTTATTTCTTACTAGCCTTTAGATGAGCATCCTCTCCCACTTCACTGGCCCAAGAAGCGAAATGCGCCAGAACAACATTATCTATTCCTCCTGTTAGATTTAGCTGTAAGTCCTCTTTTTGAGTCAGAATGTAGCTTGACGTGGCCTGCAACTATCTAGCCGTGTTGAATTCTGTTGACCTTAACTGAGATAGTGGGTTGTGACGATCGGATATATGAATCTACTCTAATGAAGCTCTTTCCATGGTGGAGGTAAGTGCAATCTTTACGACAAAAATATTACAGGCCATTGCATCAGGTTGACCATATATTCAAAGGTTGAAATGAATAGTGTTTTCGGCGTTTTTAGGTTCTGGTGGGTAGCATTTTGGGAACGCAACATCCATTATCAGGAAGAGGAAGCAAAGTTTGAGTGGGTTGATTCAGAAGGCGGGTGTGAGTGATGGAATAAGAATAAGACTTTTTGAGATAGCACACTACCGACAAGAGCTCTGAAAGCTCCTCGATAGCCTACTGCTCTTTTCATCCTGCCTAAAGTTTTTAAGGTAGACCAAATCCCCGAAGCTCTAACGATTTCATGTTCTAATTGAACACTAAATTGTACGCACCTGACCAAATGCACCACTCATTTGCAAGTAATTGCGGCGAGATGGCTCAAGTGGTTAGAGCACAAATTTACTGACCTGAAGGTCCGTGGTTCGAACCCGACTCGCTCTGCCTGTCGACTTCTCCTGTCTAGGATTGGGCAACCCGGCAGTATCCCAGCCTCCTTCGTGTGGCATGGTAGCTAGGCACCGAAAGGGTGCTACAGCTGAATGATTGTTTTTTATCGCTATAGTGCAATTACAGCGGCTCGTTCAGAAGAGCCAAAACTGTTATATGGTGGAAAGGGACGGGATGGGAAGTCTATGCGTAAACAAAAAGACGCACCTGAGGACGGGCATGAACCCCCACATCTTTATCCGCTTTCCAACAACTTGCACCAATGAGTGTCTGGACGATATCATTGGGCAACCTGGCAGTGTCTCAGCCCTCGTGCTTCCTTCGGGTGACATGGCAGCTAGGCACCGGAAGGGTGAAAGATTTTTTCATTGTACCTAATCACCGCGCTACTCACAAGAATCCTTGTCAGTCGCAAACGCTTTGATTCTAAGTGGAACCAAATTTTGAAAAGTCCCTTCTATTCCTCTTGATCTCGGAAAAACTACCAAAGGTTTGTACCAGCGGTCCTCGGCTTACATTTTGAGATTGGCAAATCGCCCAGAATTTAGAAACTGGATTCAGAGGCTGAGTATTTTCGGTAGTAAAGTTATTTGGAATTGGCACACATGTCACTGGATTTTGTCCACTTTCTGCAGGCCAGCTCACAGTTTCTTCAACGTACTTATGCTAACGTCACAGAAAGCTTCAAAGGAATTTTAAATTAAAGAAGCGAGCAACTTCCTTCGTTAATGACCACGTGGTTCTCCTTTCTAATGTGAAGTCTAGCTCAACGGAATTCACCTGTTCGAAAATGAACATCACAAAAAAAAGACTAGCAGATAAAATGTCATTTCTTTAGTTTCTGGCCACACAAATCAATTAAAAGTTAACTCCCATCCGCAGCGTTTGATTGGCTATGGGTGCAGCTACCGTTCGCTATGGTCTTCCCCTCTTGTGCTGTTCGTCTTGCCGCTTGACCGCCCCCTCTATTCACGCAAGCGCACGTTCCCTGCCGTAAATTGAACATTCGCTGATTGGACAAACAGTGGACAGGCGACCAAGGATGTTCCATCCCTGTCTGAATTGTCCCAATACGTCCAATGGGAAGAGTGCTGCTTTGTGAAACCGAACACACTAGTGAGAACGAACGGTATTCAATGCGCAACTCCGGATCACTGAACGTTGGAGTGTACATCAGCTTCACAATCTCTGTTTTCTGCTGCAGGTGAGCCCCCGCAAAAGCATTATCAGTTTCGATTTATACACTCATCTTCATATCATCTTGGTTTTGACGGGAGTCTCAATGGGAACCCAGCTAAATGTCTCATTTAAAATGCTTATAAGTAGTGTACTGCATCTGTACAATGTTATAAATTCCTTTCCTTCACATGCTTACCTTGCTTTTGGGGTAGGTACTCAGGCAATCTGATGCCTTTTTTGAAGTTCTACGATTGTGAACATGTGCCGGATAAAAAAACCGGGCTTAAAAACAATATAAATGAGAGATACGGTTAGGTCCAGGTGAGCCGGATAAAAAAACCGGGCTTAAAAACAATATAAATGAGAGATACGGTTAGGCTCCAGGTGAGTCTTCCGCAAAACCAAATTGGTTTGTAAATGAGTGTATTTCGCTAAACAGGCTTCCTTCTTTCTATGGTTCGGTTTACACCACTCTTCAGTCACTAGTGCTCACAGGCTTTAGAATCATATTTTTCTACTGTAAACCCATTAACCGTCTTCGTCTCCCCAGACCACCCTTCCTAAGTTCCGCACATAAAACGCGCCAGGTTCCGGGCTGGCTAGACTGCAGCGTAGGTCGCACACTAAAACGAATGTAATTGGTGCGCATCTGGATTCTCTGACGCTTCGTGTTTAGGACTGCAGTGTGTAGTGAACGTAGGCAAACGAAGTGCAACCGTATGTCCAGTGTCAGTATCGAGAATTTCCCCTTGAGAATATCTGCATTGCTTCAGTCGATTGAATATGCCGTAAGTTCATACAGTCACTTGAGTTAATCAGTTCGCATCAGACTGAGAAAAGAAGTGTCCGAGACTTAATCCGGTTTTGTAATACCATCTTGAGAATGAACAGGTGCTTTGAGGCTGAAAACTACACAAAAGTCTGTCCAGTTTTGAGCTCGAATTCCTAGCAATTCCTTGCTAGCACCTTTGAAGGCGACGGTTACGACACAAGAAGTTCACTGTTGCAAGTATGGCAGTTAAAACAGAACGAAGCACGTTGGCTAAACAGATTATCACTAATATTAGCATTGGTAAAGACCAACAACTTACTGAAGCAACCCGAATGACGGCATAGTTCAGTACCTTGAATTGGTTTACCTTTTATTCCGGAACGAAACAGAGGAAATTTTGCAACTAAGTTCAGTAGGCTTATTCAGTCCATTTCATCTTATTAGTTGTTGAAAATGACATTGTTCTGATATCTCGAAGCAAGATTTCAGCGTGTGACTTCCGAAGGGATGGTTTGGAATTTAGAAAGGCACCTCCTACTAAGTCGAATTAGTTGTACGCGTAGTTTTTCCCACGAAAGCTGGTAGTGTCATTGCAAGCTTACTGATCTCCGAAAAACCAAGATGATTGCTGGATGAGGGGAGGGTTCACCTTGAGGGACTGTTCTTGATTAATTAAGAGGTTTTTATGCTTGCATCTGAGACATATCGTTAGGCGTTGAACCTGATTATCAGTCCTTGTCATTTAGGATTTTGCAAGCAGGTGATTTTCGTGCCGCCTCCCTAAGCTTCAGCAGTAACCAAAAAACAGTATACCATAGCAACCAAATCAATGTTGTATTAGTTTTAAATATGTATGGCTGTTATATATCTAATCTAAAAGAAAAGAACCCCGAGTTTGCCAATGTACTTCCATACGCATCTGATAAAGGATACCGATCAGCGTAGCAGGGGGACCAAAGACAGAAGCAGCGTAGTACAATCGATCAGTAAGATGTCAGAGTTAGCTTAGACCTGTTGACGACAATAAAGTGGCACAATGAAAAATGCGGAGTTATCGGACGTAGTTTCAGCCTGCTTCATTAACTTCAGTCTCTACTGGAACCGTGATACAGTGTGGGTCACCACTGTATGCGAATCCTAGATTTATGGGCACACGAGGAGACACTCAGCACCAGGTCCCACATGCAGTTCAGGTATTACATATTCTCCACAGGGTTCCATTGACTTAGTTTGGTATGATAAGCAACTCTTGAAAGGCTGCCCTTGCAGCCTAAATAATCGGCCTAATCATCTGAGACCTAGTCAGGATGAATCCGTTACCACGGCGGGATATTCTTTCGGTACAACGTATGACATCAACTATACAAAGTTACTGGAAATCTGCCTCAATGGTCTACTTCACCATACAAATAGAACGAGTTCGAGTTCATTTGACTGGATCACCGAGATGGGCGGAGTGCTACATGCAGTCTGAAGACTTTAGGTTATCATGGAGGCCATGAGCTTTGTAAACGCAGCCGCCTGGAAGCGCGTTGGATTGGATATTCTGGGAGTAGGAGATACAATGCATATGTTTTTGCGGCCTGGCTAACCATAACGGCTCAGTCAACGCAGCGACGGCAAAAAGGAAAGAAATAACTCTGTCATTTTTTGTCTCTTGATCCCGCCTACCAAAACCATGCATGTTATCAAGTACCTAGGGGTAGAGTGTTCACTTGTACCTGACTCCATATAGTCAAATATAGACACACGTGAATATACCACTTTAATGGGATGCGTGCGTTACCTAACGGATCACACTTAGACAAAGGAGTGCATACGGGATTTTGATGCTCCTCGATGATTGATACTCATTCACTTCGTGTATTAGAGGTGAGCTTGTTAGCCACTCGGTCTACAAAACTGAACTGTGCTCCAGGGCTTTCTGAGGTACCGTGGGGCTTGATATTGTCCTGAATAAACGTAAGATCACTGCACAAATATGAAGATCAATGGAAGTTGTACACAACTGTCGGGCCGAACAAACCCAGTAGAAATATCTGGGAAGAAGCACTTGTATAGAAGACAGATATATGATAGAACTAGAAACGAGAAATCGGTGTGCTGTCAGATCTCATGGAACCAGTGCTTCAGAGCCACAGTAATCTATCGGTTTGGATATTTGCCCAAAACGTACTATGATGTAAACCATACCTGGAATGTAGACAGGTGGAACAATTTAGTCTGACCCCCTGCGACTATGCTCAAAAGTGATTTAGCTGGACCATAAGTCACACTGCCCAGAAATTTTACTGGAATGATCCCATCTCTACGACTTGCAAAATGGAAGTAACATATCAGCTGTAAAGTTTAAGGTGGCAGTTTCATGTTAGTCCTGATGGAGAAACTGAGCTGACAGTTTTACAGTGGAATCAAGTATGTGGAACTCAAACAGTTGCCTCTAACTGCGACATTAGAGGCCCTTCGCATAATAGTTCACTAACACGCAGAAGTTGTGATTGGGTCTCCGGGGGATTTTTCAACACAGACTAATCTACTCAAAGTGTCTATTTATCAAATGATGCACGCGCCTCCGATAAACTGTTCTATCCCTCGAGAGCGACGGAAATTTAGAGTCACGGTTATACTAATCCTGTACTGGTTTCGATCGTCCCTCAAGTGGCCCAAAATGAAATCTGTGTTCAACTGTTTCATGCTGAATTGAATTATCCTAACTAGTGGAATTGTAGGCACGTAACCAAGGGATTCTCAGCTGTGGGGATCAGACTATTGTTCAAACTGGGAACATGGGTCGTCTGTTAATAGTCTTACCTATTGATTTGGACTCTACTCACTTTTGATGGATTTACGAAATCAAACTTCACCCCCAGGTTGAAAGGAATTCACAACCGGTCAGGTAACAAAAGCGCTTCATTGGTAAACTCATGGTGAATTTGCAGATCAAGGGGGAAGATAAAACGGTTAGATGCGGTTTTCCCGTTCGTGGTGGAAACTGAGGAGAAAAAAGCAGAAAGGTCATCATTTCAACGTCAAATTGATAGTAAAATACTCCACCCTCGGGGAAACCTTTCTGGGAAATATAAAGGAGGAGATATTTCCTAGCGAGAGGAGTGACAAACAACACTCAATTAATTGAACAACCGAAGTTTGATATATTTGGTATAATTTACATCAGCTTGAGTGAAATCATCCATGATCGATTTGAACTACTGAAAGCGGTGAGTTTGTTCACCTGTCACCAGTCTCTGTCATTTGATTGGTTATTATGACGGTCATATCAATCTAATTAGGAAGCATGAAATAGAATATGGTGTAACGGAGGCTATCCAAGAATGATCAGCGACTGAGAATCCGACTCTAGTGTGTTGTCTCCCCCATAGGTCAGCGTAACTGATTTCAGTTTGCATTGCACCCATGACACCTGTGGGCAAAAACTTCTGTGTGCTGCTCTCCAACCAATAAATAGCCGTCAGCGATGGCAGTTACCACATCTTGGTTTTTGCGTTTGACATCTTGGTTTTTTTGCGTGACCAAATGAGTCATTTGAGGAACCAGAAAGTGTCCCGTCCTCGGGAGTTTGTTTCGTTGTAAGGTGGTTGTAAGTTTGCCTCTGTTGGGGTCTTCCCTCCTAGGGCCTACCCTAAGGTTGTAAACGGAATTCAGATACACAAGACTGGGATTTTATGTCAGCATAACGCAATATCCCACAGGAACGCTCAAGCATTTCTTGCGCTTGACTGGGTAACTGATTTAGGTGGCTAACTAAAGAATTTAATTGCCTCTCCGTAAAAGGTATGGAAAGATCCATGCATTATTGATTGTCGACCTCGTATTTTTTGAGGTATGTGCTCTTGATTCCTACGTAGCTTAAATCTACAAACCAAAGTGCCGCTAGCATAGAAATCAGGCGACTCTGCCGATTTTGGGTGGACAAACAATGAATACTATTACCCACTTGAAGTAAAGATGTCATAAATACTGCTGTGACTTAATTAGGGAGGATCCCTTGGGCCATCCATCGTCAGTCTCTAGACGTCACCGACATACCTTCAAAGTCATTTATGTCTGCAATGATCGGACATGTGTAACTAGCAGGCAATCTCGACTTTCTCTCGCGTGCGGTGTTATTCATACAGAGACTGGATTTTATCCAATGTCAAATGATTTTCAGGATCCAGTGACTAAAGCTCATCATGGGGCGGCTAGATTCTTGAGCCTGTTTCGTGGATAAGGCTGCTTGCCTTAAGGGACTCTATCTTGGCTTTCGGCGGAAAAGGCTGATCCACAGTGGACGGGCATCAGTATGTTATCGAGACTGCCGCCTGACATTTGACCCTCAGAGAAGAAAAAGGTTCAGTTGTCTGACTTCCAATTAAACGGCACAAATTTTCGTTAACTTTTCAGAGGAGTTTTAGTTTCTAGTTTCCGACTGCAGATGTAGCCGTCCAGTTTTAGTTGTCTATCCAACGAGTTTATAGTCAGACTTTGCTAAATCCTTCTCCGAGAATACAGTATTAATGCATTCAAGAAATCTGGGGACGCGACTCAATTTGCCACGCAATCATATTACTTTTCTCCCACAGAAAGTGCACATGATTGCTGTAAGTAGGACCGCAGACACCATGGTAATACAATATATTTCACTAAAAAGCCGTCGGTATATCTGGCTTACATTTTTTAGTTTTTTTTTAAGTGACTGAGCATTTAGAACTGCAGTCCTGGTTTGCATATTCCTGTGGTCTTTGCTTAACCACATATTACAGAGGCGGCTCACTGACCAGTTCAGTCTGTCAAGTAACTGAGGTTTTTTCGAGACTGTCGCCAAGCTGAATGTTTCAAATTAGCGAGCACAACCGAATAGAAAGACGATGACATTACCTTAATATCCACAAGGATTCCTGCCAGACCAAGATAAAATGACTTTCGTACAGATTGTCGATAATTTCCAAAGCTTTACACTCATTGCCGTGGATTGGTGTGATGGTAGTGTTCTAGTTGGTAGTTGACTAACTAGTCGCTATATTTGTAATGCATTACTGATAAGGTTGCTGAAAATTTGTCGACAGCCCACGACCGGTTTCACCCTTCTTGGGGTTCATCAGGTTGGCGCAGTCGCCAAGTTTCCGTCAACCTTATTTTCTAGTAAAATATGTTCAAGTAGAACATAAGGTTGACGGAAACCCGAGGACTGTGCCTACCTGATGAGCCACAAGAAGGCCGAAACCGGTCGTAGGCTGTCGAAGAGTTTTCAGCAACATTGTGAGGTGTTTCCTTTATGAAAATATACTGCCATATCTCAAATATCGTGCCAACTAAAACATGCGGCGGCCTGTGTGCAGCGCATTCAGTTGTAGAACAGCATAAACGAGAGATTCAGTTGAGTCTCTCATGAAGACCAAATTGATTTGCAAATGAGTGTATTTCTCGAAAATCATCAACTTTGGTTTAAACTGTTAATACGTTCGATATACTTCAACTCAGAGACTATTGCTGGGCTACAACATTTTTCNCCACGACCGGTTTCGCCCTTCTTGGGGCTCATCAGGTAGGCGCAGTCTCCAAGTTTCCGTCAACCTTATGTTCTACTTGAAACCAAGTTGCATGAAATTAGCGAATATGCGCTCATTTGCAAGCTAATTTGGTTTTTCGAGGGACTCGCCTGGACACCATGGGCTGTCAACGAATTATCAGCAACCTTATGAGTAGTGTATCACTAATATACATGCATCGTGATATCTGGAATATCGTAGCGACTGAAATATGAGGTGGCCTAATGCAGCACATTCAGTTGTCTGGAAACATCACAAACGAAAGGTTCAGCTGGGTTCAAGGTGAATCTCACGAAAAACCAAATTAGTTTGCAGATGAGTGTATTTCGCTAACAACAGTTCATCTATTGCAACCTTATTCAGTGTGCTTACGGTTTCCTTAGATTTTCAGCTTTAAAGGTTACAAGTCGACCGTTTGAGGCATTGCGATAAAACCGAAAGTATTATGAGTTCCTCGTTAGGAAGCTTCTCCATTGATCAAATCATTAGTTCCGGCAGTCCAAAGGCGCATAACCAACCGAAAGAATGTCGTGGAACTCTGCGGGACATGCTTCCAACACCAGCAGAAAAATCAATCAATTTGGGTGATCCATCCATGAATCGCCTAAGGACAGCGAGGCCGATTGGCGATGCACCAAAACTCGAGGTCCCAGAGGTCCAAAACCCAGTCGGAAGTCGGAGTTCACAGGAAGAGGAGGAAGCTTCCAATGCAGGGAGAACTTACGTGTGTCCCGAATGTGGAAAGGTGTTTACCGCCCACTACAATCTAACAAGGCATATGCCCATTCATACTGGAGCCAGGCCGTTCATATGCAAAGTAAGTTTTTTTCCAAAGCGTGGTGGTAAAATACCATTGTTGCTATGACAACAACAGCGCCTATCTGATACAAGAAAATCTCATGGAAACATATAGAACCGCTCCTTGTCCCATGAGAACCCATTGTGGATTACGGATAGTTGACGGAGCTCCCTCAGACGCTTCACGGAACTGACGTCTCTTCAGAAAGTCAGTCTCAACGGAGAGCTTCTGGTTTCAACTTGTTTGATTAAAGAGTCGCAGTGGACTCCTCTATGATAATTAGGTAATGGGGATACCGTAGAGATTGGATTCCTCTAGCCTTTTGCGGTCAACGTCAGTCATTCAGAAGATGGTCACTGGTGCTTGAGATTTGTATGCTGAATATAACAATCAGGTTTCAGCGGTAAGCTGAATTCTCCTGTTGGGTCTCTTTGGACAAGTGACATTAATTTCTCAACTTATCGATTAGTGTGACACGCTGATCACGTACGTACACAATAAGAGCACAGCCAAGGTGATATCTCAACCCCCACCCAATCCCGTCAATCCTATTCACCCACCGATCAAAGAGATTATTTATTCAACTGCAACTTTGAGAACTTTCAACGAATACTTCCATTTGGTTTTGACTGGAGACTCAGTTTAATCCAGTGGACCATTCGTAAACACGAGATTAAGTCGGATCCAGTTAGACCTCTTGTAAAAACCAAATTTTTGTGCAAGTGGGTTTTTGTCAAATTCTGTTCAGTTTAAGTAAAACATAAGTTTGACGGAAATTCGAGGACTGTGTCTACCTGATGAGTCCAAGAAGGGCTATCGAAGAATTTTAATCAACCTTATGGCAGCGTGTTACGTTTAGCAAAGTGTGAATTCTTTTCATCTTACATTAGTTCGCTTTGAATATCTTATTCTGTCAATTTCCATGGGCAACACAGCTTGTGGATTGCCAAAAGCGCGCGGTGGTTAGCAATATGGGAACAAAATCAGTCAGATTTTTCACTTACTAACGGACAGAATCGGACGATCTTCGGATTGCAAGCAGTAGACACTATCAAAAACCTCAGAGTTACGATGGAAAGACAGCTGAAAGAAAACTTTAAACGTGAACAAGAAAACTATGGAAGGATAAAGCTGTTGTCGTGTTTCGATAATTCTGCCTCTAATCTTGGCTTTTTTTGTAAGTTCCCAAGGCTTTGAATGATATTTCGGCTATGTCATTTCAATTTTGGCTAAAGTCTAGTCTGAAATCAACACTCGGTGTTGATTTCAGTCAGTCCAGCTTATACCGGAAGAGCCATCTGACAAAAGTAAGCATTTGTTGGAGTGAGTAGTGTATGTGTTACTGTTACTGAAGTCCATACTTCACACCTGCTCGTAGTAAAAATATCCGTCCCACCATCTGCATCAGAGGCTTGAATATCGCTCTCTCGTACAGATTTGCTCAGTTCACATACCTGGAATTTACTTTCGCTGATTCGAGTTAACTGATATCTTCTGTATGAAATGAGTTCATCATCGCCCTTTATGCTAATGTAGGGTAGACTTGAGACCGCTCAAGGGTCAGTCCAAGTTTAGCGATAATGGAACTCAGACTAATTGATCTAAACAAACCGTTTTCTCACCTCCTCTCATTGATTCGCTACATCCTGACGCGTTCCACGACTCCACTAAGTTTCTGTGCTCAAGTTACCGATAACTATCTTAGGTCTGGTGCGATCTTCGTTCAATTCGAGATCTTTTCAGCCTGTAGAGTGAAAGAATTCAAATAAACGGATGGTGTTTAACACCTCGTATTCTGAATGGGCCGCTTCGTCCCCCGATCATCACCAGTAAGTAGGAATGAGCAGGATGTTATCATATTCTTCTTATATCACCTCAAGAAAGGCTGTTCCCGTAGGGTGGCGCAAAATTATTGGTGCACTTCAATTCCAAACTGATGAGGAGTCTGTGAGACATAGTGGTAAATGCAGTATACAAAGGAGAGATTTTAATCGATCCCAGACTTGGCCGCCGTGGAACTTGGGTCGGAGAGCATCAACCATTCAGGCCTCCCAAAATATAGCATACTTGTCGGTAGGTGGTGTACGGAAACGAAATCCAAGTCACTTCGTCCAGCTGTAGCACCCTTTCGGTGCCTAGCTGCCATGCCACACGAAGGAGGCATGAGGGCTGGGATACTACCAGGTCGCCCAAGCCCAGATAGGGGATTTCAAGTGGCAGAGGTCGGGTTCGAACCACGAACCTTTCGGTCAGTAAATTCGCACTCTAACCACTTGGTCCACCCAGCCCCAAGTCACTTATTAAAAGTTCACTCGAAGTGTTGACTACACGATGACGCCGTGATAATGCTGCGTTCAGTATCTACATTTTTGTATTGTTACGTCATCTTGAAGAAATCTTTACAGGCTGTACTTTTTCAGTTGTCACCCAAATATTTCTCGTCCTACTCAAAAACAGCTCAGTTACAATAGAAAAACCATATATGTGTTTCATTTTGTTGCGAGGTGAATAATATTCAAGGGGCCCAGGTAAGGACTAATGGTGCTGACAGTACTGGTTGTTAATACCAGCTGTTCCAACTGAGGGCCTTATTTGCGAAAAAAAACAGTGCAATAATATTTTGTAATGTACTGCTCATAAGGTTGCTGAAAATTCATCGACAGTCCACGACCGGTTTCGCCCTTCTCGGAGCTCATCAGGTAGGCGAAGTCCCCGAGTTTCCATCAACCTCATGTTCTACTTGAAACAAAATTGCACGAAATGAGCGAATATACACTCATTTGCAAACTATCATGGTTTTTCGAGAGACTCACCTGGAACCCAGCTGAATCTCTCGGTTTTATTGTTTCCAAATCAGTTTGCAAATGAGTGTACATTCGCTAACAATGCAATAAATTCTGGACTGGGCTGCTGCGAATTTCGACCTGCGTTCTTATATTGCTTCTAAGGATGAAGATTGGATTGCTCCAATGTGGGTTCAACCAAACCCTCAGACGGCCTTCGCGCCCTGCTTCCCTTTAAGAACACGAAGATTACAAACTTTATACCTTTGGTGGCATATTTAAAATAAGCTAACCTTGATTAAAAAGCACTTCTCGACTTTTATTCTGAATAAGTTTCTTTTTACAAATATACAAGATTTAGTGTTTATCCAATACATTCTGGAAGCGTCATTGCAAAAAAATTAGCGCTAAGACGGCTCATTGTGGTCAGTTCTGATGGTGATCTACCGTGAAAACTTTGTGTAAATCGTACAAGTTTATGCATTGTTCGGCAGGAAATTTTAAAAGCTCTTCCTTAGTATTACAACGATAGTTGACTATTCGATTTGTGCGCTCATCTGTATATCCATTTGGTCTTCACGTTATTCTCACCTGGAGCCCAGTTGAATATCTACCACGCTTATAACGTCCATAAGCAACTGAGTGAGCTTCACCAAGCCGTCTCGTGTTTTAGCTGCTGCGATATTTGAGATATCGCTATAGATTGTAGAGATCGATTTTGTTGCAATTTGGGTTCACTTAGAACATACGGTTGGTGGAAACTGGGGGAATGCGTCCAGCCCAAGAAGGTTGAAACTGGTCGTGGACTATCGAAGGTTATCAGCAAACTTATGCTTCATGTATTACTTCAATAGTTGACCCTCATTGAAGAACAGCGGACAGTTTTCGTAGAAAGCAGGCAGGTCCATTATTTTTCGACCAAACAGTTGACGAGTATTCATTTGTCTTCATCCGGTGTAGGAACTATACCTCGGACTGACATCTACTGAATGAGAAAGAATGGGGAAATCAAGAGATGCGAAGTTTTTCGATGTTTGCTTGAAACTATTCGGTATTTTACCGGTTTTGTACCACCATCAGGTCCAAAACGTAGATTAAGTGACGGTGCTCGGCCGACTGAAGTCATTACCGTTTATTTTAACGCATTTCTAAGCCATTAAAAGGTCAGTCTTGTTCTCGGACTGAATGTCGCACCCTATACATGCGGATAGCATTTATAGTTACCCAGTTCGTAACCTATGTCATCTTCGGTCGATCGAAAATTGTGAGTCGTATGCGGCTGGTATTCGGTTCCGATTCACAAAATGCTGACTGGCTAACAAGTCCAATCTGCCGGGCAAGAGATGGCGGGGCATAACCGTGGAACGTAGATTTACGGTAAATGCTGTTCTTATTGTCACTGGGTCAGATGCGGACGTTTAGCTACGAACTGAGGGCCGCGATTAACTGACCAGACGTTCGTGACTTAATGGAACCTAAATGTTGGCTTTTAATACGCATGTACGGGTAGAGTATGGTACGGTTTTCGGCAGCAAAGGCAACCTCAAATCTGATACATGGACCAGAGTTTTCTTTAGCAACTAATCGGTCGTGAAAACTCCTGAGATCGGTGAACACTGAGGCCACCACAGCAGGTCCACCGACGGAATTAGACCAAATCGTGAATTTTGCCGCCATTTCATGATCAGCGTCGAGGACCAGCCTATATTCCACAGCCACTACTGGTTTTGGAGAGATTCACTCATCTGCTGAGTTCTACGATATGGGGTAAAACAAAACTTAGTTTCAACTCCGTATTCCTCTTTATTAAGGGCACACCAATTTTGGAGTTTACCTGATATGGGAAGAACCAAGAAACTTGCAAAATGTCGGCACACTAAGGAGGCTATGGGTGACTTACAAAAGTGACTTTTACAAACAGTCTTAAAATCCTTGATATTTGTTACTTTGTGTCTTCAGTTCTCTTCACAAAAGTTTTGAGGTCGCAACCGACCACAGACAGTCGTGGTGCCGCGTGCCTTTTTCTGGTGTTAATCAAAAACCTAAACGAGAAATTATTTTGGAAATTTCCGTATTATCTTTTTAGTTTGCTAATGAGTCAGTATTCAACATAAGCAACACTCTCTTATAGTTAGACAATGAAATTGTCAAAATTTCGGACACCACGCCTTCAACAAGAAAAATAAGATGACCGGTTTTAGCGTTAATTCGGGTTGGTTTCGTCCTTTTACCTGTAACGAATAGCTCTGGACCCGAATTACTGCTTACTTATTCTCTGTACTTGAAAGGCCAAAAACTAAAACCAGGTCTTTGCGAAAAAAGTGCTGGCAATAATATTCCTCATGGGAAACGTGATTAAGGCGCGAACTTATTGACCCGAATGTCAGTGGTACGAACCCAACCTCAGCATCCGGACTGCTCCCGTCTAGGCTTGGGTAAAAACATCGTTCAACTGTAGCACCGTTTTGGTGCCTAACTGCCATGCCACCCGAAGGTTGAACGAGGGCTGGAATACTGTCAGGTTGCCCAAGCAATGACAGGGGAATTCGAGAGGCGGAGGTCGGGTTTGAACCACGGACCTTCCGGTCAGCAAATTCGCGCTCTAACCACTTTGGCCATCTCGCCCGCTAGGCTTGGGTAACCTGACAGTGTTTCGGCCCGCGTGTTAACTTTGGGTGGCATGGCAGCTAAACACCAAAGGGGTGTTACAGCTGAACGATTGCTATTATTACTGCTTTTTTTACTGTAAAACCGTAAGCCTCGGACGAAAATTACGTCCTAACTAACTTCCCTTCCTCATCAGGTTTGCAACAAAGGGTTTCGACAAGCTAGTACACTATGTAGACACAAAATAATCCACACTTCGGAGAAACCTCACGTTTGCTGGACCTGCGGCAAGGCGTTCAATAGAAGTTCAACTCTGAACACACATTCCAGGATCCATCAAGGTAAGTGACCATAGATACTACTGTTTTATTTGTTAAGTAGATCTGAGCGTTATCCACTCGGACGGAACACAGAGAATTTGCCATATATAAGCTTCGTTATCTTCACCTCAGATTATATTTACTCTGAATTGTCGTCAAGGATCGTGCCAAAGTCCCTTCAGCTACAGTTATTCTTCACGAAAGAACTTTTTGTCAGCCTGTTTGGTTGACCTCTCCAGAGGGAGATATTTGCGATACAACCGGTGGATTTTGTTCTTTATGGAATATCCTGATCCCACTTTTTTGACCAATGAGGATGATAAGAAATACACCGTTCCAGGAATATCTGAAACATTGTGGGAGGTAACTACTTGAGAGGTTCTTGGAAAACAAGGAGGAAGTTCAGGGGGCACTATGGCCATGTTTCCCTAACAGAACCTGGTGTGCACTGACATTATCGATCAAAGCAAACTATTGATGTTAGGGCTCATAGCGATGACGACGATAACCAAAAAATGGGTAATATATCCGTGGGACAGAATGGCTGACGGTCTTCACTATCCACGAGGTTTGGCAATTTTGAGGAACTATCAAAAAGTTTAGGAGAGAGTTGCATGATATCAGGGGTTCTACAGATGACTTGCGTCAGCGCGGTCCGACGGAGCTGTCACTAGGAGCATTGAGACTATGGAATGATGGACATCTGTGAAATGTACTCATTTGGCACCGATCGGGTAATAAGCGCCTGTTTAACAACTCTGGATTCCTGTTCTATAGTATTATCATTCTAGGACAACTTTCTGTGTGGCTTTCATCAACTTCTGTTGACGACCAAAAGCAGAACATAGTGCCACTGCAAGACTGGGTGGGCTCGAACCCTAGCCTCATGCTTGCGGACGAACCGATTGAGGTAGTAGATAATTTGTCTACCTGGGCAGCTTTATCAATCCCGGTGGTCTCGCGAAAGATGATACTTCCATCCGGATTGGGAAGGCCAGAGCAGCTTTTGTGGCCCTGCGTCACTTGTGGCGTAGGCGTCACATCAGCCTATCTGTCAAGGGTCGAGTTTACAATGCTGCGGTGCGCTCCATATTACTATACGGATCAGAAACCTGGCCACTGCGCGCCGAGTATGTCAAAGGATTTTCAGTGTTTGCCCATCGATGTCTTTGGATTATTGCCCGGGAACACCGAATCGGCAATGCTGAAGTTCGTCAACTGTCCTGGTCATTGCCGTCTTCCTGCATGGGGACTTCGAGACAGGCCATATCAAAGGTTAGAGACATTGTCAGACATGGCCCAGTCGCACCCTCAATGACACTCATGCATCCATGCCATTGCCTTCAATGCACAGTCCACCTACAGTGCTGTATTTACGCACTGATTTATCAGCTCCCGTCTCCAATGTGCAGCTACCCACCCCACCTCTCCTAATCATCGGTGAACGAAACTGTGGCAGCTACAACCGCTGTATTACAAGTACGAGGTTATTACAGTTGACAGTGGTAATGATGATGACGAAATTCAAGCTACCAACACTGTAAATTAATCTCAGTTTGTTGTGCTCCAGAGAGGCCACTTTTTAACTTGACTGAGAGGAAGTACTCATCCAGACTTGAATTTACACTTTCCTTATTGGTTCATTACAACAGGCCCTTTTCTCTCTTTTCCTCTGTCTCTGTCACCCAGGTTTTAAACCATTTACCTGTGAAATTTGTGGCAAAGGTTTCCATCAGAAGGGCAACTACAAAAACCACAAATTGACGCACAGTGCTGAAAAACAGTACAAATGTCATGTTTGTCACAAGGCGTTTCATCAGATCTACAACCTCAGCTTTCATATGCATACGCATCAAGCACAAAAGCCGTTCCTGTGTCAACTGTGCGGAAAGGGATTTTGTCGGAATTTCGACCTCAAAAAGCATGTGAGGAAACTCCACTCAGAAATGGACGTAATCCGGGAGGAGAAGAAATCCCTGATTAGTCCAGGTAACTCGAGTTCATCACTCATGGAGCAAGTCGAAAGTGGGCTCGTACCCCAGCCCAACCCCTTGTCGCCAACCTTACGATCATCGACGGGAAGCTGGAAAACGCCTAGCGACGCGGTCTACGAGGGTTTGCTAAGATTGGGCAAACTTTCATCCGGTCTACACTCCAATTCGCCCGCCTCCACAAACGTTCCATACAGATTGGCCTCCACTACAAATTCAAATGTTCACAGCCTCGATGTGTCACGTGAACCTCAAAGACACTTCCAGTGTTCAAGCGGCCCAAGTGCTCCGACTAGTCCATCCACCACGACAGCCACCAGTGCTGCTTACCTTAACCAACCAGAAGCGATCAGATTATTGGAGTCGCTTTTAATTTCCGGTCCAGTTCACAATCTCGGTGTCGGTTGGCCAAATATGAATGAGATTCGAAACAGATTCACCACGCAACCATCTCAATCAATTTTGAATAGTCTGCTACAACAAATGAATGGTTTCAGTCCCACTGTATCCCCCATTTCGTCGCCCACCAACTGTGTCCGTTTTAATAAACCGAGAACAACGCATGAGCTCCGCAAGCCGCCAGCGTTCACTTCGAATGACTCCAATATGTTTTCATCTGAGTTCCCCTGGTCCGTTTCTCACCCAACTATGCCCTTTCCAGTCACACATATCAGCAGAACGAGCCAACCCCAAAACTTGCCGACAACTCCTTCGGATTTTGACCAACGCCCATCCCAGTTACGCGACAATCTTAATCCGCGACAACTGTCAGGTCAACTTTTCGACTTGGTCGCATTTCATTCTAGATTATCGTCCCATTCAACGGCTCGGTACCCAAACTTGGATCTACAGGCTCCCGGCTTCCTTCTTTGATGCAGATTTTATTTCAAACTGTACCAGTTCTTTCTCGCTTGACTTCCTATGCATAACACTGTCGATTTGACTTAGATCACTTGTACACTATTACCGAGTACATGAGGTTTTTGTTCACGAACTCCTGGAGGTTATTCAAAATGAACATGCATAGAATCCGGCAGACCCTTTGTACCAGCAATTGACCACATCACTTTTGAGCTACTCAGTGTGAATGAGCTCGGTGTAAGAACTAAAATGGGAGCAATTTTGGTGTCGGCATTGGGTGACCGTTACTCAGATGGCAATGAGGTCAGCACTTTGAAACAAACATTAGTGAGATTGTAGTTCCTGCGTAGAAAGAGTCCCCTTAGAAAGAACGTCGACTACATAGCAGAACCAACTGTTTTCACTATCGAACCCGTTTCAGGGAAGACACTAAGCACAAGATGACGACAGGCCGGAAGTCAACGTGTTTTGAAATATTAATTGGCATCTATTGGCATCTCTATTTTAAATGGAGCAGATAAATAGGATAGCCGCTTCACGAACTGCTATCTGCTTTACTCGGCGAATCGTCAGAAACATCAGCGTAGGCACTGATGCTCCACTGCCATACAACTTTAAGGTTTGTTTAGTAATACTCAAGGCCTAAAATTTAAAAGGTGAGTGAGGGAGGAACATGGCCCTGCCCCGTCGCAAGCATTCTGAGAGTCCTTCACCTCTAAGCGGTCAATCAGATAATCTGAAAAAAAACTGACGACCGATCAGTCGCGATCTATTGCATTCTTGAACCATATGAAAGCCGGGCGTCACAAGGATTTTAACCAAGAAGGCGGACTACAACAACACCCGAGCCATCCATAAGCTACATCCAATAAAGTGGCGACACGTCTCTAGTTTTAGCACACCGTGCCAACCCAGGAATGTTCGACAGTGACTTTCAGTCAAAAAGCCGGTCAAATCATCACATGATTGTGATGCCAACACAACCTAATGATGGGCGCCCATGCTGAAACACAAATGGTAGAATGCTGAGAGCTCTGGCTGGTTTGACGTTAGCTTCAGTTACTTATGATTGTGAACTTGAAGCCCACCCATAACTGGATTTTTTTTGAATGAGCACTGCTATTGATACCAGTATGGTAGGCGGATATGAGTATGACATCTCCCATTATTTCTAGAGAAGAAGACCGTGAGAAATACAATAATTTGCAAATAAATTTGGTTTTCACGAGAGACTTAACTGAATCTCTCGTTTATGATGTCCTCCAACTGAATGTGCTGCACACAGGCCGCCCAAAGTTTCAGTTGGTACGATATTCAAGATATCGCAGTATATTTTAGTAAAGGGACCTACTCACAAGGTTGCTGAAAACTCTTCGACAGTTCACGACCGGTTTCATCCTTTTTGGGGCTCATCAGTTAGGCGCAGTCTCCGAGTTTCCACCAACCTTATGTTTTACTTAAACCTTGTAAGTAGTTTTCTTTATGAAAATATAGTGCGATATCTCGAATATCGTGCCTATGTGCAGTACATTCATTTGTAGAACATCATAAACGAGAGATTCAGTTGAGTCTCTCGTGAAGACCAAATCGATTTGTAAATGAGTGTATTTGTCTATTGGCTAATTTGGTGCAATTTGGTTTGAAGTAGAACATATGGTTGACGGGAACCCGGGGACTGCGCCTACCTGATGAGCCTCTAGAAAGGCGAAACCGGTCGTGGGCCGTTGGAGAGTTTTCGGCAACCTTGTGAGTAGTTCCCTTTATGAAAAAAACCGTAAGAACATGGGAAAAAGTCTCAGCAATGATAGCAGTATACCTTTTCACCATTGCGTGAGACCAAATATCTATTTTTGGCACGCGTGCACTATTTACATAAGGTATTTGACACCTCGTATTTCACTTGACGCTTCCGGGGAGCGCACGGCAAAAAAGCCGGTTGCTGAGCTAACTTTAGGGCAAACACTGGTCTTTAGAAACAACTCAGTGTATTAAGACGCGCGCATATTATGCAAAATATTCAATCCACAGATGTTTTCAATACGGTTGGACAAACGTTAACTTCAAGCATTTATTTGCCTGTATAGGCAGCGCCAGCTAGTCAGCCGATACTGAGCATCAGAGAGCTGGCAACTGGGAAAATTCTCCCTTGTGCACCTGTTTTTCTATCAGGATATCAAAAATCCAAGCAAATAAATTCACAGCAGAGAAGTTTTCGTCCTCTGGAGAGAACAGCCTGATACTTATGGTTGCCATGCCTAGCAGGAGGGCCTTATTAGAGAGGTAGCCGTTACACGGAGGATCATTAGAAGGGGGGATATATCTAAAGGACTATGTCAGGATGACAGTAGCAAGGAAATCCTTGAAATATCGTACGCTGTGCTTTTTCGCCAGTCCACAATCCGGTCCGCAGATGACGTTTAAGGGCCTGAATGAAGCGGCAATAACCTGACGGGAGACACCGAAGTAATACCTCGTTAGTCTCAAGGAGTACTGGACAATTGGACCTGAGTTTGAAGAGGTCAACTCGGATAGGAAAAGGAAGGTGTAGGAAAAGCACTGTGGTTACTTCAAAATTAAATGTTCAGAATCTTAGGGGACAACATTTTGGTCCCAAATTTTTCTCTGTAGACAATTTGCGCTATTCCCAAAACAAACAGAGTGAAAGAAGCTAGTGTTGCAAAAATTTTAACATGTGTTTTCGAAAACATGGTTTGATTGGATGAAAATACCTTACGTTAATGAATGAAACCACTTCACATTTCTTCGTTATATAAAGTAAGCCAGTAGGTCAAATAGCGGAGGGTTAGGAATTGGCCTTGTTACAAAACCACATCCAAAAAATGCACGGCAACTTTATCGTAAATCAGAACTTTAGGTTTTGATAAAAACTAGGCATTTTGAATGATAGGGTATGTTTAACGATGTACTACTCACAAGGGTGCTGAAAATTCGTCCACAACCCACGAATGGTTTCGCCCTTTTTGGGGTTCATCAGGTAGGCGCAGTCCCCGGGTTTCCATCAACCTTATATTGTTCAGGATAATGGACCAGTTGCGAATGAATCCAGTCAAACAGCTTTGTTAGGTGGAATAGAATTGCATACAGTCGGTCTATAAATAATGAAATGTAGGATCGAATGCCCCTCCGAACAAAAGTACATAATTAATGTACATTGATATTGGCGAGGAACCTGCTATAAAAGACTGGGATGTAAAAACACCATAAGATTCTTGAAAATACACCGGAATAGTGCTGAAAGGAAGAAGACCGCTGCGAGGTTGTTCATTAGGAAATTCTAACTGAAAAGTTACAGACCATTGAACAGGAAAACGAAGCTCTCATATGCATCTTGTTTACAAAAACTGAATATCCATCTTCTCTTTGAAAGCGTCTTTTTGAACTTTCCTGCATATTCGTTGACTGCTGTTCAAATTCAGGCAAATGCTACAAGGCGACTCCACAAATTCCGCAACAGCTCTCCATTTTCAAGAGATGCATAGCGAACTTACAAGAAGAAAACACACTACTCGCATACCTCCCCATCAGTAGTATCACAGTTACCATGGTACTTCTGGTGCCATGGCTGTTGATTTGCTCTCCGAGCTTGGCAACTTGCCTTCGGACGTTTCGCCATCATCCACACGAGGACGATATCCGCAGGATTGGTGACGAAACATCTGCAAGTAAATTGCCAAGCTCAGAGAAGAGATCAGCGACCATCTAAACTAAAACCAAATGGTACGAATGTCTTCCAAGACACGTTCCCATACACAATGTCCAAAGATTGGGAGCAGTCATTAGCTATACGCCCAAAACATTATTGGAATCCACAGGCGTCATCATTGAACAACACGAGTACCGAAAATGTTTCGGATACTCTGTTCATAGGTAAAGTGATCTTTTGTTCGAAAGAAGAACACAGACCATACGAATTTTGACACAAACGAATCCAAGTGCGGTTGATACCGGGATTGCGTTTCGTGGTTCAAAGATATAAGTACTTCTGTAATAATGTCAGTCTTTTGAATCTCCAAAAGACCGGCATCATAGAGTCTTGACCGTTTGCATACGAGTGTCCTCTGCTCTAACTGTGACCCAATTTGACGCGTAACACCTGTGACAGGTCTTTTCTTATATCACCGAGCAATAATCTGTGTTCCATATTGGTTGGTCTTAGCGTATTATTCGTCGATTTAGCGTGATCTGAGGGAGCATACCATCACATGCGGGACCTCCGTGGTGATCAATTGATTTACTTTCCCGTATGATCTCTTCTCCGATTTTAGTAGTATTGGCAGCGCGGAAGAAAACAGCACTACAACATTCTCTGTTTCCCTACAGCATGCGTGACTGTGGGAACCGTATATCTGATAGATGAGGGACACTTAGAAATGGTGAACCTTGAACAATGCTTGTGGAAGACACAAAAGACCAGGTCTTTGACCGTCTTTGTCTCGGGATGATTGCAGTCCACCGAGAGTATGTCAGATCAAACTAATCCGTAGACATTGTGGACTATCACCAATGTGAACTGACCTCAACCACAAGTCTCGGTGTAGCAGGCCCGGCAATGATGTATTGTCCAGTTCAATCTACTGCTTACAGACTACACACAAGACTGTCAGATGACTGATTACCGGAATTTCATCACTCGAAGTATACTGTTCCCAGTAAGTGCACCATAAGCAGAAAAGCTTTCAAGTCAAGCGCCTTTAAGGAATTCTCCTCAAAGAAAAGTCCACGTCACATGAAACTATGCACAAAACTGTGGTGAAACCTGAATCTTCAACTAAGACACATGAATACCAATGTGGTTTCCACGGGAGACTCACTCGGAACCCTAGAATATCCAACCAACTGAAACATGAAGCAGCCTCGTGTAGCAAGCACATTCAGTTGCTTAAGAACATTGTAAGCGAGGGAATCACATAGGTTCCCGGCGAGTCTCCCGCGAAAGCCAAACTGGTATACAGATAAGTGTATTTCGCTGACTTCGTGAAATTAGGTGTCAAGTAGAACATAAGTTCTTGACTGAAACTGGGGGACTGCGCCTACCTGATGAGCATTAAGAAGGTCGAAACTGGTCTTGGACTATCAAACAGTTTTTGGCAATCGTATGAGGGGGAGGGCGGTATTACACCTATACACAAAGTGGACTTGTTTAACAAATTTGCACGAATGAACGTACCCACATATAAACCGCAGTAGGCACCAAAGCTAGGTTGCTGCATGTTTCTATCTTCACAAACCAATCTGTTTTGAATGCCAAATAATTTGGATAAGAAATCTTTAAAGTTACCTCGTTAGGAAAGTTACTTGTTCAGAGTAAATGATGAAACACTAACAATGGATAGAAAAAATGCTGTTTCTGTGGTCGCTTCAACTTACCAAAGTTTTTCGCATAACATTCATTAGTAAGTAAGCTTAGCGCTTGAATAAACCCCGTTGTTTATGAGGGCAATTCAAGTTAGCCGATTTCAATACCAGGCTGCAAGCCTCCCTAGTAGTTTCGACATGGTTCACGAACTCTTGGCGATACTGTAGTCTACACTTTTCCTATCAGGACGCCTCAGACATGTTAACTGGATCGGTCAAAACTGGGTTATACACTATTTTACTCCTCTCTAGTGAGAAGGATAATTTCCACAAGCAGTACAATTGGGTCCTAGAAGCTCGATGGTACGAGGAATTTGTTGATAAAGGTCACGTGGTCTTCCACCGGAGGTAGCAAAGTGACTCTACAAGCATAGCTTCCGGCCGGAGCAAGTATAGGGCGGTCACAGCCACTAAGTACTTCAGGTGGACCTTAAGACTTTTTGAATTGGCCGGTGTAAAAGTGATGTTTCTAGTGAATGAGTCTGGACAGTTGGTAAAGCATTGGTCGTACATCGCTTCACATTACCCATCTATTTTAGAAGCCCAGTTGTTCCTGATCATGCCAGTCGAGTAGTGTGTGGTGTTTATCACTGATTTCCGATCGACGTGAACGAACAACAACATCGACAGCAAGAACAACAACTGTCTTCTTAATGAATGAACACGCGTTCGATATTTTCAGCATGTATCCGACTGCTTTATTCAACTTGTTTCCACTAATATATTGAAGTGTCACGTATTTTCGTAGATTCAGCCAGATACTCGTGGTACTCAACTATCAAGGGACCAAGTTCCCTACCTTTTGTACGTGTACACCACATGCGATCACTCCCCACCTCAGCCCAGCTAACTAGTTACCACGATCCACTCGTGTCACGCACCAAAACAGTTGTTCGTCACCCCTCCCTCACCTCTATCAGACAACCGCCGATCACGCTGTTTAATTAGTCCTGTTGACTGACCACTCTTGACTGAGATCATTGGGCATACGGAAAAATAGCCACGTCTCCACTTCTTACCGGTCTAGAGAGCAGTACCAGGCCGTGCGCTCGCATCCAAACCCGGATATTGCCCCTTTCCGTTGCTCGTCCGTGTTCTTGTACTTGTTGTTGTTGTCGTTGTTCCCATGTCAGTCACTCCCGTTGCTTCGCTTAGGAGGACGGACCTTAATTCTGAAGTGGTACTTGGTCGGGAGCGACGACGGTTAATTTTTCCTCCATGCGCGTTCAGGCACAAAAAAACCCGACCAACTCGAGAGACAGTTGATGCTGTCTGATGCACCCGGTTGATTTCTTGTTGTGGCACTATCCGTGGACGTGCGCGCGCCTAGACACACACACGCACGCAAGCACATACACCGGTCACTAGGCTAGCCCCTTTCGAGTGCCTCTTCAACAGTTATTCGCCCATGTATGTCCACATTGGTTGGATAAATTGTATGTGCCTAAAACGACTTGGACTCAAGTGTGAACTGGTGTACTGGCGGATATTACTGCATTCGCCTAATAGTTATTAACGGGAGTTGATGGCCATCGTATACGGACTAGGCGCCTTACAACTACAATGCATTCAATCGCTATTCAACAGTAAATGGCTGTGTTATACAGGTGCATTCCGGCTAGTAGCGATTACAAGCGCACCGTTGAGTTTTACACTATATCAAATCAGTGGTTGCTGGAAACAACACAATATAAACGGTAGAGAGTTTGCCCTGCAAGTGAAGTCACTTCGCTCATTAAAGTCCGAAAGCACAAGGCGAAGTATCGACAGAAAATTTCAAGTGTCGTACTGTCGATAGAGTGCAAAAGTCAACTATTACGAATCGTCTGAAAATAAGCTTTGAATGCCAGGTAAGTCAAAGTATTCCTGTGGCTCTACAGACCTCCCTCCTCAACCTAACTGAGTTTAGATAACCATGGCAGCCCGCCTTTTGTACTGTCAAGTGCGCTTTAGTTCACGCACTCAAACACCTGTTACGGATAGACACTGCGTTTATTCGGTACACGGTTTGCGAAACGCCTACTGATGCTCTTCGATTCGTTCCCATCCGATGCGGGATGGGGTGCTTGAATTTTTGCAGTGACTCAGTGGCGCAGTTGATCACTGAATGCTTGACGACTTCTGACATTGAATTTCCAAAGGTTCTTCATCATGATTTCCAGTTTGATGCTGCTGATGGAGGTACAGCAGCTCTTATTGTTCAACAAAGGGATGATGAGCAGATCCACTTTCGAGGTTTGAAGTACCAGGATGGTTGGTGTAACACTACACGTATGAAGACGAAACGCTCCACACCCAATTTGAGGGTGATCATTTCCCCTAACAACCAATCTTGGCCTGATAGCGATAAATCTAGAAATTCGTCACAGAAGCGTCTTGGTAAAACGAATCGTAGGACATTGGGAAATGTCTAGCCGAAGTGAGAATGTCTCGGATGCCACTCGTTCCCCTAATACGAATTTGGGCGCCGGGTAGCCTAACGAGTTATTTGGGGTCGAGTTAGAGAAAAAAATTACGCACAGTGCCCGATGAAGTGTCTGAGGGTCTGGTGGGGATTCATGATTCCTTTTTACAGGAAAAGAATTCCTGCCGGGGAAATGTTTCCTGATGGATTCTTAGATCAGGCTGCTCCGCGGTCACTCCCCCCCTAACAAAGCACTACCAGGTTCATCTTTCTTGGGGCTTATGAGTTACACTACTTGTTTACTACTTGGACAGCAAATTGTGTGTAAGTTGAGAACTGAATGTATCTGCAAATCAAATTGGTGTTAACGAGAGGCTCAACTGGATTATGTTGCTACATTCTTCAATGTAATATTGTGCACAACAGATGCCACATTTTTTAGTTGGCATGATAATCGAAGTGTCTCCCTTGGAAAGTAAGAGCTCTGTCGGGCCAAGTAAGATTCCATCAGCGTAACACAAAAAAGCCGATGATTATTTGTGTACTGTACTAATTCAAAAACTAAATTGGGAACACGAACACTTTTCAAACCGTTGTTACGAACCAGTCATCCTGTTCCTGTTCAAAAACCTAATACAATGCGATTGTTCCAGCCATAGAAGCTTCAGCCTGAGAACACTCACACCGGGGTCCGCGACTTGCAGTCAAGACCGGGCTGTGAGTATTTCATGGCCATTTTAGGATCGCATAAACGTCGAGAGAAGCTCGTGCAGTCCGGACCTCTGTGACGTAATGTTGAACGCTTCTGGTGATTCGTCAACCACGATAAGGATAGCTCTCGGTGTACCAAAGCCATCGAACCATGGAATGTTTTCAAGTAAGCTTTTGCTGTCGTTTAATGTCATGCAATTGCATAGGACGCATCGGTGGACGAATATAATGTAACAAGACAGACACTAGAGTACATTCTCTCTCGTGAGTGTCGTTCCTTCATGGAATTCGAGTCCGAAACGCGAGTAATTCAGAGGGTAACGGGCGCAGGTTGTCGGCGTTTAAGTCCGCTGAAGTGCTTGCGCAATCTGTCGGTTATGCTTTCATGGTCTGTAGGAGTGTGCACGCTAGACCACACTGGGAAGCCAAGAAGCAAGGTCATCGGTATGTTGCTAGTCGTCCGCAATACAGTTGTATTCAGGTAGGTCGATTTCGACTGTCGGTCATTCGTCCGGATGGTTCACCGAGATTGCCACCTTATAAAGGCCAGTCCTAGCATGCACCATTCGCATGACCTACGAATCTCTGACTGACGAGCGTACGCGAGCAACCGTCATCTAGATGAGAAACAGAAACAGGCTGTTTTCGATTTGTTGAGGTGTTTTAAGTCGCCCACAGCGATCCGTGAGTATTTCCGAAAAAAACTGAGGAATTGACTTGACAGGTGATGATGTTCGGGTCCTGGACAATAAACTGCGCCGCTTGGACAATCCTGTTTGTGATCTACAGGGCATCCGAGAGGCCTTGTGCACATTTGGACCTGTGAAAATGTCTGTCCGTGATCATGGCAGTTTGAATGCCTTGTCGTTCACTTCGGTGAGGCTGCGCAGTTTGTTTGCGAAGTATGGTGATACTTGGCAAGCTGATTCAAAGTATAACTATAGTAGGTGGCTACCACCTGTGGCATCTGCTAATCAACGATTGTGTTTTACTCCTTTATTCGTGGTGAGTCACAAGAATGATGTGTTATAACTGATGAACATTTTGTACGACTTGCGTGAATGTTGATAGAACGGTTGTGGTAGACAAGAATAGGTCACCACTGAGAAGTCTGAAGGCAGCGATTCTCAACGTAGCTGTCAATTTTGTTCCTTATGCGTCATACAAAGTTTCAGGATCGGAATCAACAAGCTCAGCTAAGTGACTCCCTCGGATAAAGAAGTTTTGTTTCTTGATTAAAACGAATGAGGCACCGTGGAGAAGTAAGTGAATTTGAGGCCTATGCCATTAGGATCAGAAAGCGTAACCAGGAACACTGGTCCTTTTCATAAAGGAAACTACTCACAAGGTTGCTGAAAACTCTTCGACCTTGTGAGTAGTTTTCTTTATGAAAATATACTGCGATATCTTGAATATCGTGCCAATTGAATCATGAGGCGGCCTGTGTGCAGCACATTCAGCTGGAGGACACCATAAACGAGAGATTCAATTGAATCTCTCGTGAAAACCAAATTGATTTGCAAATGAGTGTATTTCTCGAATACTGGTCCTTCTTTAGTGAGCACCGGATGCCCGATTTGAGAACCTGAGTGAGGCATGCTCGGAAGCATACTGTCACCTTTTGTAATGAAACAATCAACTGGGTTTAGTAGGCTAATAGATGCATTAAATGGAAACTAACTGGGTCGTCCTCGTGCCCCATCTGTGTTCAGGCCATTATCAACAAGAATAAACAGTTGGAAGCAAAATACAGAAGGCTGGTTAATCTTCCACTTGTGCGTGCCCGACCGGAAAATGCGACTTTGTCATCTCATTTGGAGTGTTCAGGCTGGCTGACGTCATACGCCCAGGAATGTGTCCGTCGCGTTCAGTTGGTCCACAGCCCGGAATCGAAGCTTATTTTCAGCGAAAGTAATAGACTTAGATTTGGACAGCCAATGAAATGACCGTGTTCATTTACGAGGTCTTGGTTATTGCCATGTTACCATATAGTCACTGCCGTTGAGTACCACAGAAAGTTATTGGTTCCATTTCTCTGAGTCCAAAAGGTGGCTGTTGCCACTGGACGACGTTCAAACGTTAGATACCGATGCTGAGACTAGGTTACAAATACATCCGTCAGCTGTGTTACGTCTAACCGATATTTCATCAGATGGTCTGCCCATCCGACGTCAAAGTACCAGCTAAGTCAAGTTTTGTCAAAGTAAGTTCACCACTGTATCAGCTAGCTGGTGATGAACTGTTCGGAGTAGCATTTAACTAGAAGGATGGAACAACTCATTTAGGGAGCCGGAAGACGTTCGCCTTTCGCTTCCGACAGTTTTGTTGCCTCGATGCTTTGCAACGCGAAAGAATCCTTGCTTCAGAATCGTCCCCCGAATGAAGACGTCTTCTTGTGCGGCAGAGTTTCATTGAGAGGGGAGTAGTACATTAACAAGCGGATTGAGATTCCCTTTGTCTTGAAGGTCGTGTGTTCTACGTCTTCTTGTGCGGCAGAGTTTCATTGACAGGGGATTGAGATTCCCTGTGTCTTGAAGGTCGTGTGTTCGTAGTGGACGAAATATTTGCAAACGAATTACCAAGCTCGGTGCATGGATCAACTACCACCTTCAGCCAGTCAACCCATCAAAACTACCAATATTTAGACAGATTGCCAATATTGTGATTTCGACAACATTCTCGCAAGTAGTTGGAGACAGCCCACTCACAAACCCAGCTCGCACAACAGGTTAAGAAACACTACCCCAATCCACCTTCCTAATAAACGTTGTATGATTGCTGGTTAGTCTACAGGCCAAGTTCCCTTAATCAGCCACCAGGAATTAACTAAATAGGATGCTCAGCAACTTAAACGGTTCGTCTTGTCCAATGTCACAGTGTATTGTTGAAGACAAATTAGCTGTTTAAGTGTGTCGCATGACTGCGCTTGCCTCTGGGCCATGTGGACTTGATGAGCGTTTAAAAGTGGGACAAGGAAGGACCGAGGGAGAAGCATTCCCTCTTTTGTCGCACCAGCGGAACTAAACTACACAACCCATTTGCTTTCGGTCTTTCCATATATACCCCCACGCATGACGAACATTGTTTCACCCCCGGGGGGCTAAACGCCAGAGAAGCTATGGCTCAGCAACGAAGCAGGAGTCGGGGTGCGGATGTGTGTGGTGTGACGTATGGGAATGTATGTGAAACAAATTGCACCAACACTATGGGTGGGCTTGTTTAAGTGTCAAGTGGTCTCATCGGTTATATGAGCCGTTAAAAATGATTGACTGGTTCAATCCGGCTCCAGAATGTCACCGACACGGTGCCAGGACTGCTGTGCTTTGTACAAAAGATTTGTATACGTTCCTCGGTTGTTTTGATATCTTGTTATTTTCTGCAAAAATGCTACGTCGGATAGCGCACCAGCCTATGACAAAGGGAAAAGGGTTAGAATCCAATAAAATGTTCCGTGGGATATTTCTTTCACCTGTCACATTTTCGGTAGCGTAACACTGTACGAATGACCACGAAAAACCACTTGGAAGTTTGGGAAAACAACCGAAACTACTCTGCTTCCTAAAGTAGTAAGATTTTTTTAGCAAAATCCCATCGGTTTCTGCAGCGGTATTGGGAAACCAGACGCGAGTCAGGTCTAACCAATTAGATGCCCATGCAGCGCCGACTCATGTTAAGCACCCAATCGAGGCTAGGTCATCCTTCACAGAGGGATATGACAGTTAAACGCATTCTGTGTAGTAAAAGATCAGCAACTCAAGTCAGATACGAACCCAAAGTTTCAACAGCTGTTTCTTTCCCTTGATTACTGGACGGATTGTAAGTTTCTCGAACGAGATAGGTTTCGTTATTAGGTGACCAAAGACAGGGATCCCCCAAACAATTACGTCGCATACGATGACCCTCCATCACATGCCATCAGGGTTTAAGGTAGATCTTTACCTTTAAAAATAAGTCATTCATGAAGTCGGCCTCTTTTTATTGCTCTACGGAAAACCTGGCATCCGTCCACAGCATGCACGAAACATCAACCGAAGAAGACAACTGCAAGCAAACACGGAAAGCCTTCATTGGGATCGGATTCGCGGTTAACTGATGAAAGGATATCATATCTGGTGTGATGGAGGGTTTGATTTCCCCAGCAAAAACCATCTCTAATGTCTCGTCTTATTGGGCTTTGTGTTTACAGACTGCATCTTATGTCAACAAGCACCCTATGAAAAACTTTTAGATATTGTTTACTTGGTGGTTTTGACACTCTTTAAGGAGGCTGGATATGATGTCTATGTTTTATCTCACCATATTTCACTTGTGTCTGCGAAAGTTCCTGCGAACGTTCTGTTTTGACCTTATAATTGGTTCCCGGTTTTAAGTTTCTCACAGAGAAGGAACTTCTTTTCACATTTGGATTTGGTTTTAACGGGAGACACAACTGAATCCTCGTCTGTGATATTATTCAACTGAATGTGCCGAATAAATGCCGGTACGGTATTCGAGATATCGCAATACGTTATTCCTTAGACGTAACTCATACGGCTGCTGGAAACTCTTCAACAGCCCAAAACCAGTTTTACCCAGATAGGCGCAGACCTCGAATTCCCATTGACCTCATGCTGTGCTTGAACCCAAATTGTAGTAAATAACGAATTGTACTCATTTGCACACTAATTCGGGCGAAGCTGATCGAGGGCTGTCGAACAGACTTCAGCAAACTTGTGCACAGTTGCCTTCAAGAAAACATAACTGAGCTGTATTTTCACGACTGTTTACTAACTCGAATTTTAGTATGTGATTTGAAACTAACGCCTCCGGTTTCTGCTTTTTTCCACTCTCATGAATCTGATTTATATAGTATCAAGAAAAGACAAAAACGCTCTTTAGGGATCTGATAGTTGCCAAACTGTGGATTCAGGGCTTTAAACAGGCGAAAGTTACGCAACACAAGCGCTCAGTCGCGGAGAAGCAAACCAGTGCATTTGGTGGATTGCTCTCTCAACCTAATATTTTTTTAGTCTACACAGGTAAGGGGAGGAAGTTGCTCTAAAAAAATCGTTCAGCTGTAGTAACCTTTCGGTGCCTAACTGCCATGCCACCCGAAGGTTGCACGAGGGCTGGGATACTGTCAGGTTGCCCAAGCCTAGACAGGGGAAGTCGAGAGGCAGAGGTCGAGTTCGAACTACGGACCTTCCGGTCAGTAAATTCGTGCTCTAACCACTTGGTTCATCTCGCCCGATGGGAAAGTGCTCAAGTTCAATGCCGATCCCAAACTAGGGAGTAGATTGCCATACAGGCGTTTGGTGAGTTAAGCAAGCTATTGCAACAGTGCATTTTTAGTTTAGGATAGAATCGAATCAATCAAACACTGCCGACCAGCCGCTCGTGGCCGAATATCCGGGAGGTCGCGGGTTCGAAACTCTCCGGAGTTTTGTGAGATGCGCATTGCTAACGATTCAAAATGATGAAACAGCTGTATAGAATGGCTTCACTGACAGAACGAAACCCCACTCAAAATGTTCCCGAATCTCCTCACAACAAAATGGGACCGGTCGGCCGTTTCCACATTCTTTTGTGTTCGATGCAGAGTACATTGCAGCTAACCTACAATTATACCTCGGCCACACAATGGTGGGTCAGTAACTTAGGTGCTCCGATTACGGTCCACCGAGTTCGGCAACTCGGCTGCCACCAAACACCTGAGTTCAGTGAACAAATCGACCAATTAGAACTTGTTGGTTCGAGACCAAGTATCCTGCTAAAAGGAGGCACAAGGCGGGCAACTAGTACACTTTATCGAGAGTGTGCGGTTGAGGAAGTTGAACTGTAATATCACGGCTATGTTTGATCTGTCCACCTGTGTGTACACACGTTTGAATCGTTAAAGTCAGGGAATCTTCTGAGCGCAAAACTTGGGCTATGCCATTTAAAAGCAGTCGTCATGTGTGGAACTACCGAATTGCTACAAGTCGGTTCCATTTGTCTCGCTTTGGCAGTTGGACTATTTACTGATATAGGTATGCATGTCAGGACTTTTCAGTTTCATCCGACCAACAACGATAAGGGTCTTTGGGGGTCTTCTCTGGGTGAGTAAATTTAATCAAAGAAACTGAGTGGCGCTAATAGACATTTCCAACCAATATTTTTTTCTCGTGAAGTCAAACTATGCCAAACAACATAATACATGTTTCACCTCGACTGAAAGTTTTCGAACCTCGTCGTACTACTCCACTATGTCTACGACATACGATACTACTTGTGGGGCTGTCGAAAACTCTTCGACTCCTCATTATCCGTTTCAACCTTCCTGGCTTGCACCAGGTAGACGTGATCTTCCGGTGTTCATCAAACTTGATTCATAATTGAACACCGAACTGGGGATGTGTTGAGATTAAATACACCGACCACTCGCACCAAATTTAGTTGAAGAATATCACGTGCGACAGATAAAACCGAGTGTTACATTAGTACCATAGCTCCAACCAATCGACACCTTGCGAAACCTAAAACAATCGACCGACATCCTCAATTCAACCATTCTGCGTGTGTATTATTTATAAGCCCAGCTGCAAAGGGGTGTACTTTGCAAGCATACGGAGAACACAAGGTCTGACGGAAGCTAGGGGCAGATAAAACCGAGTGTTACATTAGTACCATAGCTCCAACCAGTCGACACCTTGCGAAACCTAAAACAATCGACCGACATCCTCAATTCAACCATTCTGCGTGTGTATTATGTATAAGCCCAGCTGCAAAGGGGTGTACTTTGCAAGCATACGGAGAACACAAGGTCTGACGGAAGCTAGGGGACTGTGGCTAGCGAGCCAGCCCCTGAAATTGGTCGTGGGCTGTCGAAGAGTTATCAAAAGCTTTATCAATAGTGTGTTCCGCCAGGTTGGCCATGTAGTTTGCGGGAGTTTACCAAGCGACTGTTACATTGAAATTCGAACAGTGAGTCGTCGTAGGGAAACAAGTGATGTACTGTCATCGCCTATGAATTTTCTAGCAAGAGAATTGAACGACAAGTTTGGAAATTTGACTGTGCTGTTTCCGACCACATGCGAAAAAGAAAACAGGAGTCTTCGGGTAAGAGAAATCTACGTTTTTCCCACCAAATCGTTAGAAGCCTCAAGAGAAACTCGCAGAAATATCGGAAGGTCACAATATAGAAAGGAGACACCAATAACCGTTTTGTTACAGTACTCCCCCCCACTGAAAAGCACGTTCGACAGATGCCAGGTCTCATCAACATTGATAGGTTCTCTCCGTGTGTCCTAGCCCATATGCAATAGATCCACAAAAATCTGACTGTCTAGTTTCGTTTTCGGTAGCTGTTATCACGGGTGGATCGGAATTCTTTGAACCTATGTGCCCCAGACATACTGCTATATCTGTGCAATAGTCATAGACTCACGTCAGACCCGAGTGTGTATCTCACAAGGGGGATAAATGTATGAAGGGATCTGCTAATATAGAAATTACAAATGAACAGCATGACATCAGTGTTCAACACCGATGCCTTACTGCCGTATTCCATTACCATAGCTTACAATAGTCATTACAGCGTGCAACATTCGTACAAATGTTAACAGAGGCTTGGGTCACCGGAACAGAACCGAACGTTGAGGACTTTCGCACAAAAAGCCGTGGTACAGGTCATCACAATACGTATCCATCAACGACAAAACATGACACTCTACGCAGTGATTAATATTCTCCCGGTTTCGCCCAATGATTTTTGGGTAAAACGGCTGAAAAACTGAAACATGTATGAGTGGACGCACAATGCATTCTCCGCGTGTCACAATCGACTTGTTCTTACGAACTCTTAGTCGAATAGGCTCTGAGCTCCATAAGTGAACGCTTTGAGATTAAGTCCGCTTTTCGGTACCCATAGGGCTCCCTCCGGGGGAAGAAGCTAGAGTAAACTTCAAGAAGGTCGAGTTTCCCAGATTGGCAGTTTTCACGGTAACTTGGTGGAAAAATAACTTTCTCGACTGTCTTAGGTGGTGACTTCTTTTCTCCCCCCTGTAGGGGTTTCCATATACAATGTATCAGATCAGAATTGGCGGAAAAAATACAGAAGTAAAAAAATATTTACATTCGGCTTTAGTTTTACGCGTGAGTAAACAAGTAACAACAAAAGCAGTATTGCTACAAAAAGAAACAAAGTGACGAAATAAGACTGACGAACACTGGTATGTACATCTAAAAGTAATCGGAAGTCTTGTTCAGGAAAAGGTCATACAACCGAGGGTGGAATATACAAAGTATTTTATCACTGCTTCCCTGCCCCCCTCATTGGTCCGCCATAGAGATTCACTCCACCAGGTGGACCGAATAGAGGTCGAAGTGGCCGTTGTTGTGGGCCGGCTGTGTGAAACGAATGGGGCATGGGTGGAGGAGGTGCAACGGAACTTGACGGGAAAGGGGGAGGGCCAGTCGTCGGGGCAGGTAGGGGGCCACCACCTTGGGACATCATCCACGGTGCTCCAACCACCGGTTGGACGGAATCACCTTGTGACGCTGGCGGGCCACTACCGAATTCGAGTCCACCACTGGATGGCCATACAGAAGGGCCTTTAAACGTTGCGGTTTTCGGTCGATGCTGTATGAATAAAAAGTAGAATCGCACTAATCAGTAGAACTGCGTAAGTGAAGACAATAAAGACGGTAAAGGGATAGTTCATACACAATCTTCAATCGGTCAATACGCTGCCTGATTTCCCCTGAATTATGCTACTCTGAACAAAACTGTCGCCAATAACATAGTGGAAGCGTGCTTAGCTACATCTTTTCCACAAGTATCTGACAATGTCTCTTTTTACCCTGGAAAGAATATCACTCGAGACTACCAATGAGCCCGTCTGTTGTGTGCGTGGGATGTACACCATTTTCATGTTGCAGCTAGCTATGCGTTCATAGCGCCAGAACAGTTAGACATCAAAAAGACGATAGGTTGCCGTCCAAAGGCACTTCGTAAGGATTGTAACTCCTGGATTTTCATGCTGTCACAATAGCGGAAAAGAACTGTCGAGCTGAAGGTACCCAAGGAACCAACCAAATACACGGAAATGAAACCACAACGCAACTCAGGTTTCAAGCTGCCCAACCAGATCACGCGGAGACCACCTTGGGATCAAGGAATCACTTTAGAGTTATTAGGTACTGTTCAGAAACTATATAAGCGCAGACAGAAGAGGAAGAATTTACCCAATCAACTCTGCACTGGCGATGTCACCTTGATTGGCAATGAAGCCTCTGCAATTCAGCTGCTAAGCTCGGCGAACAGACCAACAACAAAGAAGCACTGTGCCTATCAGTTTTCCTCCACATAGCTGGATGGTCAAATGAATGGTAAGATGGTGTAACAAGTTGAGTTTGGTGTCGGACAAAATTCTTGACCATTGGACTAATTGCCAAAAGCTCACAGTCGTTACTAGCAGAAGCAGCCTGTTCAAAGGTCAAGAAAATCTCGCCCTGAGAGGTCCTTTTCAAGCTATGACCAAAAGGAAAAGGAAAAAAAGTTTCGCTTAACTGATGACAGGAAGCATGGATCGCATCGACTGGGTAGGTTGACATATCTCCCACTACGTTCAAGATCGAGCGATAACCCTCGGTAGAGGTCCCCGAAGCAATCCTATTCTAGGCGGGACGTTGCATAGTCAGCAAGTTCTGATCTCCAAACCTTGTTTACCCACAACCTGATTCTTAACAAATGATTTTCTATTCAATGACCTCATTGTGTTATTCATAGTTCAGTTTAAAAACGCACGAGCTTCACTCAAAACCCAAAATGATAGGCAAGCTGATTGGTTGATGCTCTGATTTCCTTCTAGTCTGAACGTTGATCCGCTTCAGTTTCAATCGTACACCAATACTACGATATCTGCTTCTCATGGTTCAAGTGATAGGGATCTTGAAAAACCACGTATAATTTCCCAGTTTGATATAATGAACGCGCAAGCCAAGCACTTCGATATATCACATGTTCAGCTGTAATACCCGTTCTTTGTCAGGCTGCGATGCTATCCAAGGGAAGCACGAGGACTGAGACAGGAGCAGTCGAGGTGCTGAGGCTGGGTTCGAATCACGAACGTTCCCGCGAGATGCTGAGGCTGGGTTCGAACCACGAACGTTCCCGTTAGTAAGTTGGCACCGTAACTACTGAGCTGTCACGAGCGGTACGAAATATGTGAGGTCGAATCCTCATAAGGTAAGTGGAGTATAGGCACATTCAAATACACCCTATTTCGTATGGCCTTATCACCTATGTGTGATACACCTTCCGGTAAGAGAAAACAGATTACCAACTTGTAAGTGGCCCATATTGTGGGGATAATATGACGCCTAGACGCAGTTGACGGGGAAAGCTATCCTGGGCTGTGTTTTGGAATCGTCCTTATGACAGTCTCGATATTAGCCCCAATTTGGAAATCGAAATAGGTCCTGCGTGGTGTGCAACACTTAGGAGTTCAAGCCACAAGGTGGATATCGTTTGGAACACCACAAGATTCCAACAGCGTATAGCAAAGAACTCGAAATGATGACAAGAGGCCTCAAAATGAGGAAAAGTGTAGAGTATATGACAGACGCATCATGATGGGTATGTACATTGGTGTACGTTCAACAACTGTTTTGCAAGAATGCTAGTTACTACCAGTTACTACCAGTGTATCTAGATGCCTTCATGCGTTTACCCAATCGGCAATTTATCCGTAGCAAGGTGGCATTCAGTAGTAGAAGCATGCGCAATATGTGGAAAGAACGGAGCACATGTAGAACTCACCATAGTATGAGGATAACCACGAGCAGGCCGTCGAAGCCGCCCAGCAGTCGCAGAACGCATGTATCTGCGGGATGGGAGGACGAGTTATTTTAGCAAACTACTCAAAAAGAACATTACAAACAGTGGAAGCGAATGCATTAAAAAGACGACGGCTTATTGAGTATCCTCCCTAAAATCAGGGTGCTTTTAGTTGTTCCCGACGTTTACCGATAATGGGGCATATCCAGCATACACACTGATACTCCCCATATGAGGTTAGAAAATGACAAAGGCAAAGAACCTTTAGAAGGAACGAATAGCCCGTTATTTCTAACGTATGAACTGGTTGAGGGCCTTTTCGAGAAAACCAATGAACCGGAACAGTTCACGTTATCTCCATCTGTTCACGTACCTGAATCTCATCGTGCATATGCGATGTTCACTTAACGAGGCGCACGTAACATATCGGGTATCCTGTACACAATCGGCCATAATTTGCATACTCGTTAGATGGTTACCCGACAGGAGAATCCTCCAAGTTCCATAAACGTCAAATTTAACTCACTACTCATAACTACATCAGTAACGAAAGATATGCTGACTGCAAGCAAAAGAAGAGACCAGTGCCTGGGTTCCCTCAGGGCATTTCCGTTTGTATCAGTGTTGCAAAATGAAGCACAGAGACCGGATAAGTTGAGTTCTCATGGGTCTACCTTAATCGACGCTGCAGAGAATCTGGACGGGATAAATTCGTGGTTAAAGAGCTGCAATTCCTTTTAAGTGTTCATACTTGGTATGAAAAAACACTATCGAACGAAAGTCTTTTCAGTTTAGCAGATACAGGTACTGCTTGACAGAAACGAGAATTTCACACGAGTCCGATATGGGACGAAATCATACACCAGAGACATGGGGACAAGATAAAAGTAGAAGGACCTTGAGTGTCTCCAACCGAGGAGGTCATCACTATCAGAACAAGAAATTCAAAGCGAAAAAGCAAGGACTGACTAAATGAACGCGTGGCGCACGACTTGAGTCATGGTGACCAAAACTCATCACCAACAAAATCAACTCCCAAAGGGTAACATTACACGGCCTCATAGGACCTTTGATTCGACTCCCTAATCGGTGACTAGACAAGTTAAGCGAGGTCACGAAGTTGTGGTAATAACTGGTAAGTCACTTATAGGAAATTTCCAAAGCGAATAGTGCAAAAAAAGCAGCAAGATCGGATGGAAAAGGTGTGTAGCAATGTGGTGTCGTCGTACGGATGGTGAACAATATTTGGCACGTCACATCAAAGAGTTCAGCTTAACGAACACCGATCCCCTTTGAGATCAAGACAAACGGTACACCACTAAACTTAAACGAAGGCACAGTACGACATCAGTGTTAAGCAATGTGCGAATGGGCGAACTGCAACGAACTTTCAGTGTTTCAGTTCCCAACCAAACAGGCTTCGTTGCACATGCGGCAGTGGGATAAATTCTAACAAAAGGTTTATGGACACCACTCACCCCTCCGGACCAACATGAGACATTGGACCGACCGAGCCCAACGAGGGACGAGGAAATCGACTACCTATTGGGTTGCCAGCAGTCTTCCTGGATATCAGTGGCCCACCATGTCGGTCGGAGGCTTTTGCCCGAGAATGTGAAGCATGCAGACGTTGAGTGCCATTCGGAGAAGAAACTGGGATGATCTTGCTGGTTGTCGTCGAAGTAGGAGCGGAGGTTGACGGGGCAGTTGTACAGGACTCAGCAGGTGATGCTGGAGTATCTGTCTGCGCCTTAATTACCTACAAACAAAGGACAGAAACCAACACAGTGAAACAGATGATAATCATATTGAAGCAATGTCATACAGTAATTTCTTGAACGCTGTTACACATTCTGGCAAAAGAAAAAAGTGGTCGTAGCTCCAAGTGCATCGACCAGAAAGTAACAGAAATTAACTATCAGTTGCTCGAAAGCGAATTTGGAAACAGTGGATCACTTCGTGTATATGATACGGGCGGTTTTCCTGACGGGAGTGCACCAGACCATCGAACTAGCTATTGCCAACTGATCTCGTGTCCTCTAGATCAACGCCGCTAATTAAACCTTCGATAGAATAATAGCTTGATTCCCTCGTTTATGATATTTTACAACTGAATGTGCTGCACACAGGCAGCCTCATGTTTCAGTTGGCACGATATTCGAGACACCGCAGTTTGTTTTCATAAAGGATCATCAGCAAGTGATAGACACCTTCAGTTAGGCTGAAAGTTTGTTCAATTGATTGAGGCGGCAACTGGTTGTTTGCGTCATCTCTTCGTTGAAGATCTGCTGCTATCTTCTAGTACCATGTAACTCCGACTAAAGGCTTTCACCTTCGTGTGGTGGCCGAACTTGAGTTCTGAAATGATCCTGCGGGCTACACCGGCTGGAACTCTGTCACATTATCATCCATGCGGTCGTTCGATCTCCTTGAAATCATATCTGGGCGGTTAACACTTCGAATAAGAACACGACTCCTGTTTTGAGTCAGAAACTTGGCTGCGGAGAACTTCGATCACCGGTTCAGTAATGCTGAAATACGTCGATTGGTTTTCGGGAAAAATACAATGCACGGGATAAGTGAATTGGTCACACTGGCCTGGTCACGTGCTCTGTATGTTACGGAATATTTTTTCGCACAACCACGCGGAGGATGGAAACCAACCAGAGATGAAGGAATGCTTTGCCAATGAGGAATGAAAGCCACTAACGCAAACACAACTGGTCTGATTATTGCCGTTTCCATGGATGAGGACCCCGAATCGGGACAAATGAATGATTCATTCGTTCAGGCGTAGCACCCTTTCAGTGCCTAACTGCCATGTCACCAGAAGGAAGCACGAGGGCTGGGCTACTGCCAGGTTGCTCAAGCTTAGACAGGGGAAGTCGAGAGGCAGAGGTTGGGTTCGAACCATAGAACTGCCGGTCGGTTAATTCGCGCTCTAACCACTCAGCCATCTCGTTCCTGGGTTCACGTGTTAATTATACCGCCTCTACTGAGTCGGTATCCACCCCTGTCTATCCGGACCATCGGTGAAGGAAAATGTGACTGTTGCACACAATGTATGAGGTTTTACAGCTGATCATAGTAATGATGTTAGTCGAAATGTGTTTTAAGCAATGGATCAAACGTGTACTTCTTTAGATGGTTTCAGGTTTGCCAATATCCTCTTTAACCGTACTTGGTCAATTAGTCGAAAGTGAGCCCAAAGAAAAGTAGTTGTAGCCACTGGTGTTATCAAGCGTGACTTTGGTCTTTTGGTTAATACTGAATACTAAGCTCAGACGCAGAAACACTGGATGACAGATGTTTCGAATGAACAGGATTCTAAGTGAACGTAGTGTTGCTCAAATTGTTAGGTCTCTACACACCTTTCATGCTCACCTGTTTATCGAAACCCAAGCTTTACCACCCAGCTCGACATTCCTACATGTGCAGAAATTCGACCTTTCAATTCATCTGGTTCCTGTAAGTCGGCAGTCTGTAATATCAATTTCCACGCAGACTGGTGCCCCACATCTGACCGTTTGTGTATTTCAACGGCTGTGTAATGTGGTTGAGTGCGATGATGGCAAAAACGAGGATTTCCGTACATCTGGATTCACATGTTGTGTTGCTTGGGAGATGAAGTAATTCAGTGCTGATGACTCATTTCTAAAATACACCGTACTGCGTTGCTAGTTTTGGAATAACATGACCTCAAATGGACAAAGGACAATCAGGCAGCACAATGTAACGCGCATAATAACCAGAGTAAAAGGGGCCGATCAGAACACATGTTGGAACTTTCTCGACATAAACTATGATCTGTAACCAAAAAAGCGCATATCACCCGGTGCGATGTGAACTGGTCAGTTACAGTAAACAGTCAGACAGCGTGCTCATATCTACACACGAACGCTCAACAATGGTGGCGGCACGGATCGGCGCGAATCGCGACATACTGACGGTTACAGTGAATTAAAACGAGGTAGACCTAGACAGCTGAGTGGTTGAGGCGCGAACTTACTAACCGGAAGGTCCGCAGTTCGAACCCAGCCCTGGCATCTCGACTGCTCCTGTCTACGCTTGGGAAACTGGCAGTGTCTCAGCCCTGGTGCTTCCCTCGGTTAGCACGAGGGTGCTATAGCTGAAAGACCTAGATCCACCCCTGTCTATCCGGACCATCGGTGAAGGAAAATGTGACTGTTGCACACAATGTATGAGGTTTTACAGCTGATCATAGTAATGATGTTAGTCGAAATGTGTTTTAAGCAATGGATCAAACGTGTACTTCTTTAGATGGTTTCAGGTTTGCCAATATCCTCTTTAACCGTACTTGGTCAATTAGTCGAAAGTGAGCCCAAAGAAAAGTAGTTGTAGCCACTGGTGTTATCAAGCGTGACTTTGGTCTTTTGGTTAATACTGAATACTAAGCTCAGACGCAGAAACACTGGATGACAGATGTTTCGAATGAACAGGATTCTAAGTGAACGTAGTGTTGCTCAAATCGTCAGGACTCTACACATCTTTCATGCTCACCTGTTTATCGAAACTCACTGAAACTCAAGCTTTACCACCCAGCTTGACATTCCTACATGTGCAGAAATTTGACCTTTCAATTCACCTGGTTCCTGTAAGTCGGCAGTCTGTAATATCAATTTCCACGCAGACTGGTGCCCCACATCTGACCGTTTGTGTATTTCAACGGCTGTGTAATGTGGTTGAGTGCGATGATGGCAAAAACGAGGATTTCCGTACATCTGGATTCACATGTTGTGTTGCTTGGGAGATGAAGTAATTCAGTGCTGATGACTCATTTCTAAAATACACCGTACTGCGTTGCTAGTTTTGGAATAACATGACCTCAAATGGACAAAGGACAATCAGGCAGCACAATGTAACGCGCATAATAACCAGAGTAAAAGGGGCCGATCAGAACACATGTTGGAACTTTCTCGACATAAACTATGATCTGTAACCAAAAAAGCGCATATCACCCGGTGCGATGTGAACTGGTCAGTTACAGTAAACAGTCAGACAGCGTGCTCATATCTACACACGAACGCTCAACAATGGTGGCGGCACGGATCGGCGCGAATCGCGACATACTGACGGTTACAGTGAATTAAAACGAGGTAGACCTAGACAGCTGAGTGGTTGAGGCGCGAACTTACTAACCGGAAGGTCCGCAGTTCGAACCCAGCCCTGGCATCTCGACTGCTCCTGTCTACGCTTGGGAAACTGGCAGTGTCTCAGCCCTGGTGCTTCCCTCGGTTAGCACGAGGGTGCTATAGCTGAAAGACCTAGATAGCACCGACAGAGACCAACTGTCTTCCAGGGGACAATGCCACGCCAAGAATATTGTATAAAACAAGATCTATTTGTAAGTCCTACTTTAGGGAAAGTGAAACACTAGGAAAGCAGGAGAGAAGGATGGTGGAAGGAGAACCATGTAAACAGCAGGGTCATGTATCCAAACTATTCCCATTCTGAATAGAATTCGACCTTAAACGAGGCAGGCGTAACTCACCACATACTGTCCAGTCTGTCGCGATCCACTGAGGTTTACATCACGCTCCCCAACCGACACATTTTCATCAGACTCCGGCACAGCAGACTCTGATTTTGGATGGCGTCCGTCCGATGACTCAGCCATGCGACCCTGCTCTTGCCTCTCATCATCTGTGAGAAATTTAGGACTGCTTGCTGACAAGTTATCTTGGTCTGTGCCCTGCGGCAGTGAAGCCGTACTTACGGAGGCGCGACTGGTGAAGGCTGCATCGCTCGTGGAGCTTGAATTCGGAGTTCTGAGATATGCAGAATGGTCAAGGATAGGAAGGCGTATAAAGTGCGAGTGACCGCAATAAACAAGTTTTCATTATAAAATGTTGGTTTACTTGTAATGTGAGGGAAATAAGGATGAGGGTAGAAAACGTCACTACCGACAACTAAGAGCAAGCGAAAAAATGAGGGAGACACCACAGTGTGACACAGATGCTATAAACCGGGTCCACCGGTCAAAACACTGGGACACGACTAGAGCTCAGGGGATTGGATATCTACTTGGAGATTTGGGGACCACGCTACATATTTAACCACACACACGCACACACACAGACTCTATATATAGAGAATTTCTCAAAGATGTTATCACCGCGTGGGTCTTGTGACGTGTCACGTTCGTTGGAAGCACCAATGATTTCTAACCGATGGGAGCACACACACAGACTTACTCTATAGAGAATTTCTCAAAGATGTTATCACCGCGTGGGTCTTGTGACGTGTCACGTTCGTTGGAAGCACCAATGATTTCTAGAGGACCGATGGGAGAGTTGGACTGCTCACTTTCGGTAACGGCCAGAAGCTCGTTGTTTGCCTCCAGCTTGGGTACATCGGAAGTGCGGGAAGACGATGGCGTGACGGAACTGTTGTTGCCAGTTGTGGACTTAGCTCGTAACTTGTCCACGATGTCACTGATGCTTTTTACCGATTGTCGCCTGTTCTGTTGTTGCTGGTGTTGGCCAAACGGATTCAAAACACTTCCAGAACCAGGCGTAGTTAAAACCACTTTTGACGGTGTTGAGCTGCCTTGTTGAGTGGTCACGAGAGAGGCTTGAATTGGAGAACCAGGTTGACTGGTTGTGATGCTGGTCAGAGTAGTAATGAAAGAACCGCTAGAGGTGGCGATCGTCGAGGAACAGGACTCAGTTATTGCGGAATCAGTAGAATGGTCCAAAGTTCCTTTACTATTAGGGTCAAATGGTGAAACAGTAGACGGCAGTCGATCATCACTGAGGATCGGAGGCGGCAAGGCACCGCCAGCGGTAGTGGACTTTTTCTTCGGGATCTTGTAACCTTTAATAATCCCACCGGAGGCATGACCGGAAGCGGGCACGGAAGTTGAAACAGGGAGAAATGGAGAAGCGGTCTGAGCTCGTTTCAGACCGCCGTGAGTGCTGGCTCCGCCACGCACACCCAAGTGTGAAGAACGAGCAACTTTGGAGCTAACGGGAATAGAGTGGGTGCTCCCAGAAGTGAGACCACTTAATGTCATGGTGCTGGTGAACTCTGAGTCAGAACCCGATTGTGGTAGTGAATATGAAGTGGGGAGAAAAGATTTGGAAGATTCCATGCACTTTTTGCGTTTGTACTCACCAGGATGGGCCAATGACGAAGAGGGAACAGAGGCAACTGGACGCTTGACTGCAACGCTGTCTTCCGGTATAGCTGGTGACGCTGCATGAACGGGCTTCTTTTTTTGCACACCCGTTTGGACTGGAAGGCCCTTGATCGGAGTCGTCACCGCAAGACCAGATGAGGAGGGTGTGCCACTAACCTTGAGAACCTGTGGAGGGGTTTCCCCATCGCGGATCATTCGTTCCAACTTGCGTGCTTTCTGTTCCTCCATACTGGAACCAGAACCATCACCGGAGCTAGAAAAGCTCAAAGAACCAAGAGGGGTTGTGGGAGGGAGCGGTTTGAATCTTTCTGAACCATGGGCGGCGCGTCGCTTCCGTTCTTTCTTCACTATCAGTGTGGCATGACTTAGACTGGTAGAGCACTTGCTAGACTTTGTTAAACCAGCTGAAGTTGACCCGTCAGCATCAGACACATTGCCAGGTCCCCCAGAGTTTTGCAACATTTGAAGTACATACGAGGAAGGCTTTCCATCGACGGAACGCCGCTTTCGTTTTTTGACAGGTTGTCCAGAGGCTGTCAACTTTACCCTACCTTCTGTTGCAACAGGTTGTGCAGTAGACGAATCTTGTTTGACGATGCACGACGTCGCCACGGCCGATTTGCCAGCCGGCCGCTGAGGGGGTAAAGTTTTTATAGATATTTTCAAGCTAGTTTTGCGCTCCACAGTGCGTTCAAAAGCCGGCATTCCTGCGTTTGCACTAACCTGAGCACAAGGAGGTCCTGAGGCACCTACTAATGAACTAGCAGAGGCTGAATAGCTGGCGCCGGAAGACGAAGAAATTTTTGTGGCGGAGGCTCCCATAGTCGACCCGGAAAAGGAAGATACAGAGCTCGAGCTGCTTAACTCAAACATTGAACTAGCGGTGTCATCGAAATCGTAGACTGATTTACCACTGGACACGACGGAAGAGGGATGAGACACAGATGGCAGGGCAGTGAGATTACTTTGAGAAGGAGAGGTAACTGTACTCGCGACGTGGCCGTAGGCTGAGGTGTTTCCATAGGTGCTCCGGTGATATGTTGGATGCTGACAAGTTGGTGTGTCTATACGTTGATGTTTCATCCCATGGGTGCCCACAGCTTGTGGAGTTGAACTGACTAGAGAACCAGATTTTGGAAAGGTTCCCGGTGTGAGGCCATCAGAGCTGCCACGACGACGTTTGCGTGGCTTCTTTGAAACCGTCGAGGTCCCGGTATTGGGCATTTGGATATTTCCAACAGTGGGTATTGTTTTATGTGCAATAGTGTTGGAAGGTGTTGGCACTCCAGCAACCGGACTGGAACGAAGACCGGGCTGCTGTGGAGTGGAGTGCTTCGGGGTGACTAGACCTGGTGGAGCTGTAGTTATGTGCTGGCTCGCCGTAGTAGGGACTGACCTAGTCTGGCTGATAGGCGATGGCATTCCTGAAGCTGCAGCTGACGGTGGTGATGAACCC
>NW_008751852.1:822717-846984 GCF_000715545.1 Opisthorchis viverrini | reverse complement strand
TTGTGGGCGATGACAATCCTGAAGCTGCAGCTGACGGTGGTGATGAACCCGGTGCAGAGGATTGGAGGCGATTCGGCATAAACGACTCTCGACTAGAATCTAGAACACCCGGGATCATGGGAGCCGTTTGGCTGGATGAGAGATGCAGACCTCGAGAAGCAGGAGGATGTGGCAGGTGAGAGAGGAGCGCGGGATTTGACGGAGGGAGTGGATCTTCATTCAAAAGATTGACCAGCATGGAACCACTGTTAGAAGCGGACGATTTGTTACTGGAATTAGATCCACCTGGAAGAGAGAAGAACAAAGGTAACGTCCGTTAGCAGCATCATCATCCCTAAAACATCAGCAAATAGTTTGGTGCTTGAATCTCAACCATGAGGAACACAGTGTCCAAATGAAGAGCTAGGATAAACAGGAGGTACACAAGAAACCCAATGGACCTGACGAAAACAGTCAACAGTAAGGTACCCATCAACCCACGCAACGTTGAGGTCAGCATACATGAATAAAGTGGCATCAACAGGACTGATCCTTACAAAGCTTTCGCGGGAAAAGTCCAAAACACGATACTGACTGTAACTGAGTGGCCCGATGCACTCCACCATGATTGGTGGTCTGTCGTGTCCCACGAGAACTTCATCCACAAACAAGACGAAGCACGTCAAGGGGACCCCACTGTCCCGCTTTCCGTTCTTCTAATCACCGGCAAACTTTTATCAAGTACGGTTTAAAATGGATTGCAACGCGTCCTTTGGAAAACGGTGTACAAATATACCCAGATTACATTTCACTCACCTTAATCTGACAAACCTCATCTACTGGTCTAGGGAGGATGGCTTTTTATCAAGTAAATTCTAACCCATGACTAAATTTCCATCGCCAGCCAAAGTAGCGTCGATTGAAGTCCGTCCAAACCATCGTTTGGCAAATGACATACACCGGGAGGTACTAGCACGGTATTTCAGCACTTTTCGGTTGAATAAAGAGACCAGGCATAAACAGCTAAAATCCAACATGAGAAAGTCATCCATATGACTAACCTTCTTGAACAATATCCTTAGTTAGCCAACCCACAAAAAAGAATTTGTAGAACCGCACGATACCTAACAAGCTGATGCAAACGTGGACAGCTTTTGAATTCATCGGTATGGTCATACCAGGCAAGCAAGTCACAAAGATAGGCATATGTATGGATGATTATGCCAATTACCGAAATGGGGCAGATTAAAATAAGTTGCGGACAATCGCGAACAGACAAACCGATTGTCCGTGGGAATATTGGATTTTGGAGCACAAAAAACGGTGTTCAGCTTTAAGGTAGCCAGAAACTACGTGGACACGGATAGACGGTCAGTATTTCAATAGTTGTGCTTCTCACAGACTGCAACACAGCTATCTGACTTCGATCCAGCCGACCGATAGGATTGACCACATCATTTCCAGAAACACCAAGTACAGTGGGAGGTGGTATATATGTTGAATTATCCTATTCGAACATCTGATGGGTACCGGTTCACTCCTTGTTTGCAAACCCCTAAAAGGCCAAACATTCGGAAAACGTACCGGGAAGTGCACGAAACGGAAGAGAAGACCCATTACCTGAAGGATGTTTTGAGCCACTCGTCATCTGGCTGACGAGAATCGGAGTCTGAGTAAAGGTTCCTGGGATTGACAGCGGTACAGCAGGAGGCGTGGCAGTTTGAACGGTACGCCCAGCGTAAGGTGGCAAAGGATAGTTGGCGTTCCCAATCGACTGTTGTGGACCCGACGAGGAAAACACTCCTGCCTGATTGCCTAGAAGCGGAGCATGGACAGACAATGTTGGAGGGGAAGACAAACTGTCCCCGAGATCTCGGGCTCCAGGGAATTGTTTAGGCGGGGCGGTAACCCCAAGGACGGCAGAGGTGGCATTTTTACTTCCAGTTGGGGTATGGTCTGCAGAAGCCGAGGAATGTGATGACCCCGGGCATTGTTGGAACAGATTGTCAATGAGCAAATCATCCAATCGAAGGGAACGCGGATTGAAACTAGGTTGTGGTGATGAGGCTGATTGCATGACATTCGGATGACACTTAGCAGGAAAATCCGCGTATCGAACGTTTGAGAGCACGTTGTTTACCAGATCACCTTCGAGGAACAAAAGAAGGTAAGGTTGGAAGAGGAGCAATGAACAAACAATTCAATTGTGTTTTTTTTTATTACGAAACAGGTTGTGCTTAGGATATTCGACATGCGAGGTGAATGTGTTACCGCTACCACACCAGCGCATCCGAATTTCCACGTCTGATCAGGCGAACATGTTCACGTTTGAGCGATATGATTGGTTTTTCCGACTACTCAAGCTATGAACCAGTAACTATCTTGATTTTGACGATCGACTGACCCGCCCGTCAGGACTTCCCAATCAGGTAGGTATGGCTACGAACGCCTGAAACCTGCTGAAAAATTTCTGATTTCCATAAAGGAAACTACTCACAAGGTTGCTGAAAACGCTTCATCGAAGAGTTTTCAGCGGCCTGTGTGCAGCACATTCAGTTGTAGAAGATCATAAACAAGAGATTTACTTGAGTTTCTCGTGAAAACCAAAATGATTTGCAAATGAGTGTATTTCTCGAATTTCTGATCTTGTTTTAGGTGTTTGCGGGGATTTGGAGAGTTCAAGTTCAAATCATTCGCTCTTTAACAGGCATCCCTCTCTCTCAGCATAGTTACCCTGGAGAGTCCACATCTCAAGTTCAGTTTTACCCACTAAGCAGCAAGTTGTGAGGAAAGTTTGCTGCCCATTGCGGGGAGTGCACATTAGGGTACAATAGTCTTCTGGGTAGCCCAACTACGGGAACGGGAATTAGGGAATCGGATGGGCATTGAATATGGGTGTTATTTACCAGACTGTGGGTCTGGTCGTTTCATTTTCCGTCCCCCGTTATGTTTTATAAATCTGTTAACCTTATACACAGGACCCATAGTATGACCTCTGTTTATTACTACATGGCCCACGGATGGGCATTGAATATGGGTGTTATTTAACAAACTGTGGGTCTGATCGTTTCATTTTCCGTCCCCCGTTATGTTCTATAAATTTGTTAACCTTATACACAGGACCCGTAGTATGACCTTTGGTTTATTACTACATGGCCCGCCCACTGACGTGAAATAGTCCACTTTTCCGATGAAGTGGAGATCGTGACAGCTATGGCTTAAAACCAACAGACTGGATGCAAGTGTCACCGGTACCCTACATGAGTGTCAACAGCTGTTAGTACGCCTCGACCACGAGTGTCCATAGGAAGAGAGGACAGTTGTCAACTCAACCGAGTTTACAGGTTAAGGTTTCCATATTGCACTAACAGTCATGGACTGGTCGTTTTTGTCCTGCATCTGACTATGGAAAGGGGCTCTAAGAGGTGAGCAAAACAGGTAAATTCGTCAGTGACACCAATCGAGTGTAGCTGGCTCGTCTATCGGGAGGGTTTTTGCCAGAAACCGTCTGATGTACCCTAACACGGGGGCGAGATGGCCCAATTGGTTAGAGCTCGAATTCACCGACCGGGAGGTTTATGGTCCGAACCCAACCTCTGCCTCTCGACTTCCCCTGTCTGGGCTTGGGCAACCTGGCAGTATCCCAGCCCTCGTGCTTTCTGCTGAACACGGTTGACCCCAGATCAGGGTAATACTTGGGAGATAGCGGTTGTTTTCTGCAAACAGAGGCCAAATATGTCGCTGCTACACTACGGCAGTGTATAGTTTACCAGTGGTAGGCACAGACCGGCGTCAGAGGTAGCGGAATGTGATGTCGGGACCTATGTAGCTACCCAGGTAGGTGGACGTAGTGCTAAAACAGACTGGCTTGTTTTGAAGAATTTGGGCTTGATCGTACTAAATTTTGCAGTATCACCATATAGCAGATCAGCGACCGTTTCCAGATTTTCGTCCCATAGACCTACGCCAGGGGACCCTAGCGCAAAACCGCAGACACTCGACTGGTACACTCATCTGCATACCAATTTGGTTTCTACAGGAAATCCACCTAGAAACCAGCTGTATCTATCATTTGTGATGTTCTCAACTGAACCAGGGCGCCTCATGTTTCAGTTGCTACGATATCCAATGTGTTGAGGTGATACTCTACTCATAAGGTTGATGAAAACTCTTCGACAGCCCACGAGCGGTTTTGCCCCTCTCGGGACTCACTGTTATCACCACAAACCAGAGATTCAGGTGAGTCTTCCGTCAAACCAAACTGGGTTTACAGATGAGTGTATAAGTCGAATTTCGCGCAATTTTGATTCAAGCAGATCATAAGGTTGATGGAAACTCGGGGACAGCAGCTATCTGATGAGCCTAAAGAAGGATGAAACAAGTCGTGGGCCGTCGAAGAGTTTTCAGCAAACTTATGAGTAGTGCATTACGTCCAAAACCATGGTCAGATTGCGCCGAGCGGCACACGAAACGATCTAGGCACCCTGCAACCCCAAAAATAAAACCGGGGAATGAATAAGAATGTCCAGCGAGTCCTGTGATTGAGCTGGCCAGGTTCGTTAGAACCACCTACCTCTGTAAACAAAGGCAGTAACACAACAACACAGTCAAACGGGAGGGTTGTCTGACATGATGTTACCAAATTTGTGGCATGCGTCTCTGGAACATAGTCCACTCATTCGACAACTCATCGTTTCATTGAAGAGTTGCAACATCAGAAAACTGTTCCGAAATTTTTTGCGCAGTTGAGTATTTAAACCCCTCATGAAGAATGCGTGTGTTACGGCATGCAGAGGATGGAATTTTCAAGTTGCGAACAGAATGGACCAAACACATCCATTGACTTACCCGGGTGGCCCTCCGAATTGGAAAACATTGGGGGTGGAGTAGCCAGCACACCAGGAGGAAGCGGGGCCATTTTTAGGCCGCTTGTCGGAGCAACGGTCGTCGTGGGCATCAAGGGCGCTTCGAGGTCCAAGGCGGCAAAGCGGTCCGCACCACTAAGAACTCCGCCAGTCCCAGTGGCGTCTTGTATGATGACATGCGAGCGAGCCCGCGCAAGCATGCTACGCAGTTCACCTAAGAGTTTTGGGGAAGTGAGCGATTGGAAACGCGCTGCTGAGGACTGATCGCCTGATTCAACACCATCCTCATCATGGTAAGTTTGTTGAGGTTTGGTAATCATCAAAGGAAGTTGGCGATGAGTCGGACAGCCAAGAGAAGTGAGTACCCATACCAAGCCAACTGGAAGGGCATGGGACCGCGCCAGGATGGGTAAAGGATCAACACTAATCCCAGGGTTGCCCGACTGATTTTCATCAGATATGTAATGGTCACAATTTATGGTTGCTCGTTCCACCTCAAACTGGCCAATTTCAATGTCCACTGAGGAAAATGAAGAAGGGTGTGCCATCAGATTGCATGCGACGTGGTGATACAAGCAGAGAAAAAACAATACGAGAAAACAATATGCTTTTCAGTTGAGCTTTCGCGTAGTCGCGATGGGAACTAAACTACAACTGCTAAGCTGTTGGGCACAATTCCCCATTGTTGCCTAGGTAATAACGAGGAGACAAATTCGAACTCTTTGGGAAACTAGTTGATTATCGAAGAAGTTCAATCACAGCATCATGGGCCAAGTGCGGAACGCGAGGTACTGGAAACAAAAGAAACATATGACTGCGGGTTGATACGGCAAATGAAAGAGTTTATAGCGTGCAACTGACACAGAGATCACAAAAGCATTATTTATTATGGTAGTAACAATAAACTCACCAAAAATATAATAAAGCCCCTCCAAAGCGATGAATGTCATACGGTAATCGCTTCTGGAGAGTCCTGTCAAAGCCCCTTCGTGGCCTACACAGAATGCAACCACTATGGCACGATTCTCGCGAACCTCAATAAGACGCAGCTGTCCCATCTACGCTGCACAGACGAACTCGGGGCTTATATAGGGACAGACAAGGTGACGCGCCCGGTGTGACAACGTGCTCAGGGACGAGTCCCCACAGCGGTTATTGTGGAGGCTTGTCTGTACCTGAGTGACTGCTAACTGAGTGGTGCAATGGGGTACAGAGGCCAGGAGAAAAACGAGCACTTACACTGAACGGTTCGGTTCACGTCACAAGGATGATCGAACTGCACATGCACCAAACTGGTCGACTCAATGGTGACAGTGAAGTGGAAGGTTAGCGAGTCATCTAAATGAAAGAAGGGAGAAGAGATTAAAGCACGACCGGAAATATGAGACTGAAGTTACGAATAGAGCTGTAAAGAAAAGTTTGTGTCACGGCTTACCTTTAACAACTGGTTTTCGCGGATGTAACACAAATGTTTCGAAAAATGCGCTGGCCGATGCATGTTGGCGCAGCAAGGAGATGATGGGGCTCAGCTGATTGGAACAAGTAAAGGGAATCTGAGAGACCAGAAAACCTCGAAGATTTGATCGAATTTCGTACGAGTGTTGTGTCATGTTGGGCATTCGCTGATCGAAAGAAAAAGATAGACGGGATGCTGAGGTGAAGGAAGATTAGCGACACAAAGAAAACTTTTCGAACATGATGAACAACAGCCTACCAAATGTGAATTGATCCCATACAGATGTTCTTGTCCATGACGACTGAGAATGACCTGGACCAAATCTTGTTCTTCCGTGGAATCCAAAATTCCAAAGTCAGAATCGGCCAGACCTATAAAAGGGCAAGTAAGAAGTGCGAATGGGCGAATTTTTTGCCAAGTCGGCTCGGCACATGGTAGTGTACAGAAAAAAAGGGAGACAGGCTAATGTGAGTAGACAGCGCAGTTCGTTTGGGCTAATTCTTCTGAAAATTGTTCATGATCGATTCAGGTAGTTGAAAGCGATATCGGGTAGCACTGTGACTACTATGATATTCACTATCTTAAGACGTACTATTCTCAGGGGTATAATGGGCAACTGGGGACCTAAGACCTATATATGCTTTGCTCACCTTACTTCACATGTTCACCAAAGCTATGTTCGACAAGAAAGTGTGTTGTTCACCTTTACCAGAAGGGTGCTGATGTCAGGTAGACGTCTGAATCGCAGTTGGATAAGTGCAGATCACAGAAATCTTAGGAATAAAACTAGGCAAGTACTATTCACCTGCTCACAGATTTCCTCTATGACCTGAGTGAGTGACTGACCAACTCGCTGAGGAACGGCGTATCACTAGATAGTTCGGCGCGGGACTATTGGCGAAAACGCTACGATTTCAGAAAACACCCCCCCGTATCTATTCTTGCCATCAAAATTTTGCGATTCGTCCGTGGTCAATCCTCTGAACCCAGCGAAGTCACTTATCAATTGCCTAGTTCAACCAACGGTCACCTACGCTACCTGAGCCGCTAGCGTTTTTATCAGCAGCGGAGGGAATGAGGTTATTGGTAGGGGATTCAAAAAGAGAAGGAAACAAAGTAGGAGAGAGAGAGAGCGGTTTTGAGTTCAGAAACAACTACTCACTGTGAGGTTAAAGTGCCACACAGGAGTAATTGAGAATATGATCCGTTATCACAGTGCGTCCTCTATAACGAGACAGACAGTGTTTGATGTGAAAATTCCGAGTTTAGGTTCCATAATCGGCCGCACTGTATGGAACCGGAACAATGCCACTGAGATCATCCATAAACATCATTCCTCGAATATGCAGCAGCTCCCAAGCCACTCCTCAAAGATAAGTGTTAATAGTGTAGTGTCTGAAGGGTGTGACTGCACATGAGCTCGAACGATGAACAATAAAACCACAAGTTCTGGCAAGGAAAACTTTGAGGACTTGAATTCTATCCGGGGGGGGGGAACAATGACAAGAACGGAATGCTGTACCTGATTCTCTGTTTGTCAAACGACACCAGAGTTATCTCGGGACTTTGGAGGAAACTTACGACTAGGGAACTTAACTTATAAAACCGTCATCTTCGAGACACCATTTCACCACAGTTTATTTTTGCCAGCTGCGTTGCTGAAATTGAATCTAGCCGTACAGCTGTAAAACCCTTTCCGTGCTTAGCTGCCATGCCAGTCGAGGGAAGCACGAGGGCTGGGATACTTCCAGGTTACTCAAGCCTAGACAGCAGAAGTCGTGATGGAGTGGCCGGGTTTGAAGCACAGATCTGCCGGTCAGTAAATTCGCACTCTAACCACTGGGTCATCTCGCCCCCATGGGACAAAACCAAGTGCACTTAATAATAACGATAGATTGAACATTTCGGGTTACGTGTCGAGGTCAGCATCGGATACGTTGTTCTGAGACACAATTGGCTCCCCTAAAGGGTACAATAAAAAATGGTACGCCTTATATGTGAAGTGGATAGAAAACTCATGGGATACTAGTTACCAACCGCTCTAGGGAACACAGATGAGAAAATGGAAGAACTCGCTTTGGGTGGAACTAATTGGCCAAGGGAGTCTACCCAGGAGGCAACTGGCACTCTTAACGAGTGCCAAACTAGTGCTACAGCCAGCACAACGCCGAACGCCAGGTCTACGTAATCTGAGCTTTCTAATCACAGAAGGAAATTACAGTTCATTTCGTGATTATTCCAAAGCCCATTAAAGATTAACTGAACGAAATACATAGGCATCGGGCTGACAAATAGGGCACTCAGAACCATTCGCTGTTCGGGACATCGAAACTGCTGTCCACGTTAAAGTTCTGGTCTACAGTATCCATGCTGCACTGGATATTATCCAGTACTGAAAACTATGAATTTTAAAGTGTTTCAATTGTCGATTTTTTCTCATAAGTGAACGCGGTCCCGTTCTCGAGTTCCGTGGGCAACCGCGGTTACGTTTTATTGGAACAAGGCTTCTTGACTACTCATTCAAAGGTAATAAATATATCATACAGTCCTGGTGAAACACTAAGAATAAAAACTGGAAGCGATGAAACGTCGGGGAATTAAAAGCACCACGGAACCGTCAGTCAGCCGAACCCAACTTAAGTGAACCATTCCAACTGATGGCATCATGAGCGGGCTGTAGGTATCGTCTGCGGGGTGTGTCACCAACCGAATTCCAAGTTTAGTCCGAAAATCACGCTTGACTTACAACTGCATTTGTGTCACTCATGAACACCCGGTATAGTCTAAGGTACCTTCACTCCCGTCAGATGGAAGATACGGATTCTCTATCGCTCACAGCTCATTGAAAAGGAACAAGTGTGTGGACTGAATGAAAAAGGACGCACCTGAGATAGGAAGAGGAACTTCACAGCAAATCTTAGCCTTCAAACAGTGTCCTACCCCCTTTTTGCGGGTCTGTGGATACGGGACGATGGTAGCTGAAAGGACGGTGATGTGATTTGCCCGGGTGGATAGTTATGGGCATGATCAACGAGGCAATTAGGAGAGGTGTTTATGAGCGACTGGCCTGGTGGTGTACTATAGCTGAACCTCAAGGGGAAGAACTTTGAATTCCGGGTGGGAGATAAGCACTCGAAGGTCTGTTCTCTTCTAAGAATCACAAAAGGATGTTACCAATGAACTAACAACGCCATAATTCAAAGTAGTTTTCGGGCTGTTTGTGCAGATGTGAGCGGTCAACCGAGGAATAGCGAAAGCCGTCAAGAACCACTGCCTTGACAGCAGTTGCAGACGCAAAAATGTTTCTTGAGACAGAATCGAAGATTCCTACCTAGCACACGGACGAAACACAACGATTGTTTGGTAGCACATCAGATGTCTGCGAAACAGCGAACAGTCTCCCAAAATGACACCACCAATCCGTACAGCTGCGCTACAAAGACAACGGACTATATTTGGACTACAGTCTGTGGAGCTTACCCGTAATATGCTGCAGCTGATGTACAGCATCCGACGTAAGCGGTACGGGCGGATCCAGGTAGAGCACGAATTCCGCCTCGATCGCCACGCATGTGATGTCATCCGGTTTCGCAAAGTCAGGTAGACTGCAAACAGTAAGGCGCAAAAAATACGAGGTGCCGGTAAATCAACGTCGTCTCTGACCAAAGGGGAATGGAGGGCTGCCCACTTTGGATGCGAGGCGGCCTGTGATAGGTTGAATCTAGGGGCACAAATAGGTTCGAATGGGGCTTCGTAGTACTTATTGTGGACTGAAGTCCCTTGTAGAACATCGACTCGTACACAAACGACAAGGAGAAATTACGAAGAAACTCCAAGGCACACCTAAAGATAGTGGTTTCCGAATCAGTAAGGTTACACAATATTTTTCAAACATACGAGACCCATTCTTCGAACAGTGGAAATAAACAATTACATTTGGGCAAGCCATATAATTGTCAGATAATTCATTCATCTTTGAACAGCACAACAAGACGTTTTTGTGAACCTATGGAGTTTAACATGAAAGTTTCTTGCAAAGCTGATGCACAAATGCATGTATGAGCACTTTCTGACCGTGGAGCGGTCATTGCTCACCGTCAGATACTCGCTGGATGTGCGAGTGGCTGATTCAAGCTCAGATGTTAGGCAAATTAGCCAAGAGTGACAAACTCGACGAACTATTCGGCAATCGATGCACACCTGCTCATTTGTGGAAACGGTGAATTTTCTGCCCAAAATTACAACGAGTGCCGTTAGATGCAAGCTACCGAAACAAGATGGAAGTTAGAACAGCCAAGTGGAGTTCCAGTTCGGTATGTGGACTTTCTGGAGTGCGAATTTTCCATCCATTGAGGTTGTGTGATCAAGAACGACATAGTAGCCGGGTGTGAATTTGTTCGAATTTTTAAACGTTTTAATTTGGTGACATTTTACTGGAGATAGCAAACTGTCTAATTCTTAGGCCTAATCAACTCAAGCTCCTCTCTACAGTTCAGTCAGGTTATTGTGGTTAGTAACGGAGAGAAGGTGAACTACAGTAGACCATAGCCTTTCATGAGCCGTTTCCCCCATATTTTTACTACTAGTGTTATCAAAGACGTTCAGTATTCCTCACGTTGCAGGGTTGCTCTCCATTAGGGACGCCATTTTTAGTGAAGTATTGTCTCCAGTTATAATACAAAGACAATAATAGCAATAATAGTAATCCTAAAAAGGCAACTTTCGGCAAATCATTTGAAACTACCTTTGACTACGTCATAGAAGAGATAACGTTTGCCTGGTCTCTGCAAGTGGGCACTGAAAAGAGAGGCGATTGTAACTTGCACCATAACCGTTATTGGGGGCGTTCCTACAAACAGAACGAGCAGTTGACGGATATGGTCCTCAACCCGAGCCCTTGCAGAGATAAGCGTTGTCGTCCTAGAGGTCAAGTGAAAAAATGGCTTAATGCGGACAAATGAGACGTTGTAGATCTTAGTGTCCGATTTGTCTACGGCATTCGTAGCTGGAAAGATGATGGGTCACAACTCGATCACTGTCATGACCGTCAAGCGTTGGCAGCTGCAATCCGGGGAATTCATGGATCTCACACAACCCCTCGTAGAAATCAGCCGCAACAAAGCAAAGTAAGTGACTTGAGAAAGTAATATCTTGCAGGGAACAAACTGTCACTTATGAATTGTGCGAACCATCTTATATCATAAGAACTCAGTAAACTATAAAGCACCTCACCGGTTGCCATGGGCATCCTCTTGAAGCGTGACTAGTGGTATAAAAGCAAGCTGCTGAGGACCAGACGACTGACATCCGTCAGTATCCACAAACTCCGGATAGGTAATACGGGGACGGAGACCCACTCGTGCCATGTGGCCTCCAACCAATCCCTCGGTCGAACCTTTTCCTACGATTGAGCAGCTGACCGAAGGTTTCCTAGACCCAGTTGATGAATTTCCAGCGCGAAATACTGCGGCTTGGGCTGGAGTTACTAGGTAGGTCAGTCGAGCCAAGCGGCCTCCAGACCGACCGACAAAATGGCCAACCATAGATTGATTTACGAGTGTACGTAGGGCAAATACATCACTACGACTGCCCAGTTGTTGACGTAGAGAGGTAAACGAGGGTAGGCTATTCAGGGAACTTCCTCGTTGATCCGCACTGGCGTCTGGTGATCGTGACACCTGACTCAGCATAGACAAATCCTGTTCAATCGCCTCGAGGCACATATACGCTCGTGCACGATCGATCCTAATGAAGTGATGGGAGAAAAATTAATGAAGTTAGCGGGGAGAAAAGCAAAATAAGTTATCCGATTTTGATTTTCAGAGAAGAGCCACCTGACTTCCATTTGAATCTCTCATTTATGATGTTCTTTAACTGCATGTGCTGCACAAAGGATGCCTCATTTAACAGGTGGTACGATATTCGAGAAGTCGCAGTACATTTTTATGAAGGAAACTAACCATAAGGTTGCTGAAAGCTCTTTGACGCCCAACGACCGGTTCCACCCTTCTTGAGGCCCAAGAAGACCAGAATCGGTCAGTGGCTGTCGAACAGTTTTCAGCCATTACAAAGCTACCTCAGGAACTGTTTCTATCTATCTATGGTGCCCCCGTAACCTGGTCACTCACAACAGTCGCCATGTAGACCGCCATATACACAACAAACATAGGTGGATATATATTCAAGTGATAGTCGTATGTCGCCAACGACAACTGAAGGAACAAGAGTCGAGACCGAACGGACTATGTAGGTAAATCAAAATAGAGAATCAAGGGAATCTCGGAAAGGTTACGCCCCGAGAAACTAGAGTATGACAATAATACCGCAGTAAACGAGAAGATGGTGAAAAAACCGTTGTTGAGGACGGGTTGACGTTTGAATGGCCCTACCGAAGTTGCACCAAATATGAAATATAGCGTGCTCTAGCAAAACTGGATGATTCAACAATGCAGTTAACGCCTGGCAGTTGGGTTCATCATCAGGAAAATGGACCAACAAGCACAAAGGATCACCCCGAAAATAAGCCGGGGTGATCAGCTAGTTTAATTGTCATAAACAAATATGGGAAATAACATTCATTCATCTCTGGAATAAGGGTCACCAAGGTATAGGCTCCATCGGACCAAGGAGGTTGCTCGTGGTAATTCAAGTTGAAACCATTCATTCAGATAGAATTCCATCGATTTTAGACACGCAGTCAGCTCAAACAGAGAAGCTGTGAGATTTCAAAGGCACCACTATCGGTACATTACGACAAACAATTTGAATGAATGATCAACTAACAGTTGGGCTGGGAGGTCGACTGATCCGAGACGGACCCTCCTCATTAGGTGTCGTTGTGTATTGTTCAGCTGTAGCACCCTTTCGGTGCCTAACTGCCATGCCATCCGAAGGTTTCAGGAGGGCTGGGATACTGCCAGGTTGCCCAAGCCTAGACAGAGGAGTCGAGAGGCAAAGGTCGGGTTCGAACCACGGACCTTCCGGTCAGTAAATTCACGCTCTAACCACTCGCCGTTGTGTATATCGACTGGCTTGTGCCTCACGGCCACGTGACAAAAGTTCACGTCACTAGCCTACTCACGGAACATGGTTACTCCATCACATGTTGAGCTTTGTACCACGTCAGATTCAGAGCACAACACTTGGGCTATCGACCAGCGAATGCCTCAGCCGAATCAGTCAAGTGACTTTGACGATGAAGGGAGATGGCATCTGCGCTGGAACCGTGCAGACCAGATACGTGACGCTTGGCCAGTATGTACCTGAGCAATCATAATATACTATTCATATTAATTAAACCAAAGCCCCAGTTTTTCTCACTTGATAAGTTTTAACTTTGTCTCCACAACAGTGGAGGCTATTGGCACCTTGAAATGGCACCCGAAAAAACAAAATCAGCCAGCGAATTACTAAATTCCATAGAGGAATCGCTTGCAATATGAAAAATCGTTCATTCGTGCAAAATTTCACCCCAAGGGGATTTTCTCCCCTTAGCAACAATGTACACAGCATTGTTCATTTTCATTATTCCCCCATGTCTGAAAAGTAACAATACTGTTTTGTTATTGGGCAAACGATTTAGGTTTGAACGTTCTCGAGCACGCATTGGCATTCACTGCTGCTGAGCTGGTGGAGTTCTGATCAATTCCGATCGATCCACTCCAGTTTTACCGCCGTAATCCTCGAGCGACAATAATTGAGTCATAGGACATGTTTTACCTATATTCCTGCTTCTTCACAAAGATAACCGGCCAACAGAGGTTAAAAGGCGAAAGCGGCCTACGTAGGTCAACATACCTGGGTCTAACGGAACGTGATTGAAAATACAGGTGTAACGGTGGATACTGTTGATGAGGCGTGCGAGTAGTGTGTTTTCTCGTAAACCCGCTTCACGTCCCTTGAAAAGTGAGATCTATTACGGAATTTGTGGAGTCGCTTTGTAGCATTTGTTTGCATTTGAATAACAGTCAATGAATATCGAGAGAAATTCAGGAAGAGACGTTCAGTTTGTAAACAAGATGCATATGAGAGTTTTGCTCCCCTGTCCATAGTCTGTAAATGAATATCGAGAGAAATTCAGGAAGAGACGTTCAGTTTGTAAACAAGATGCATATGAGAGTTTTGCTCCCCTGTCCAATAGTCTGTAAGTGTTCGTCTGGTGTTTCTCTAATAAACAACTGCGCAGCTAATGCCTTCTTCCTTTCACGGGTAAACAATCACTACTGGCGTCATACTGACGTGAGAGAAAAGTTTATAGTGATCCTACTAATATTCTCCAGAAGGAGAGGGTGTTATCGATAGGAAGGTCAAGTTTTGAGTAAAGCTCACTGTGTCGACCGACAATGGGGTAAACAGTACAAGTACGTAAACTTCGTGCTCGTAAGATCCACTTGTGGCAAGTACCTCGACACTTCTGGGGTTAAGCCGTGAAGCCCATTGCCAATGTTATGAGACGGAAGAGCTGATATCGGATCAGGGCCTGTACCACATAACGATCGGTCGTGGGCTGTCGAAGAGTTTTCACCAACCTTATGAATAGTGTATTATTTCTATACAGTGTATTGTGATTTCTCCAACATCGTAGTAACTGAAACAGAGACAGCTTGGTGCAGCACATTCAGTTGAGAAGAACAGCACAAACAAGAGATTCAGCTGGGTTCCAAATGAGTCTTGTGACAAAACCTAAAATGGTATGGAAATGAGTGTATAAGATCGGGGAAGATATTTTTAGTGAAGTTGTAGGGCTACAAGGTTCACTGAATGCAATGATGCACAGCATTTAACGGAGATATGTGTATGATATAGCAGACAAAGTGAATATCATGATTTGCCGAGTTCCGTATTTATCGGCCGAAAGCATAGTAACAAGCGTCTTTGCTCACGGTGCTTTCGACCTACAAATATAAAATGTTTCAAGCGCGTCATGTGATTCACGTTAACATATTGCAATCTGCGTCTTGTGACTGTCCTCAATCACTCGACTAGGGGTACCTAGCGTCCCAGTTTGGCAACACCTTCCGTGATGAACCCAAGCATCCCAAAATAGGATGTTTCCCGTTTTCATCATTTGTTCTACCTTCAGTCCAACGGCTCTGCTCAGATAATGGTCTGCCACGACGTCACGAACTCCATGCCGGAACTGATATGACTAAGTGCTTATAAGGAAATATACGATCGCATGTATGAATGTTTAGAACAGTATGTGCATGCATATTTTTGCCTAAATTTACCAAACAGATTAAGTAAAGACCTTCGAAAGCACACGTTGACGAGACTGGTCAAACAAACTGGTCTACGGGTGGAGCATTGATAGTGTGTTGTAATCCATGAAGTCACCCGTATCAACATAACATTGGTAGGTTGTATGGCTAGGTTTACCCTGGTTATTTTCACCTGAAAGATGGTAAGTTATAATAGAAAAACAATAACAACTATCTGAAAGGATCAGTGAAAGCGACCAATATAGAGATGTGTTCACTTTGGAGGGGCTTCAAGGTATACTGAGGCTCTACTCTCAACCGGCTCACGATCTGAAAAGTTTGGAGACTCCTACTCAAGGAGGGCGATTCCTGACTGATGCGTGTAAACTCACATTCACCCCCCTCTCCGAATGGCAATCAACAGAGCGTATACGTGACCTTCAGTCAGTCAGCATCGAGCCAGAACTAACCTTGGGAAATCCTAGAAAACAAGTCATACACACTTTATGAAAATTCAGCCTGAGGAGGGGAGCAGATTTGCCATATATTTGTTGAAGCGATTCCCTCAGGGGGTCACACAACGAGCGCAGAGAGTACCCGGTTGGGAAGACTGGCTGGCTCAGCGAAGCGGACAATGAAGGCGGAATAAGGGCCCATGTAAAGCACGGTTTGCCATAGCTGAATGGCTTTGGCCGGAGATTAGTCATGCGAAGTCGCGTGTAACAGATCTCAGCTGAAAGCCCACAGTCACAGTACCCTGGTGGGCCGCACGCTTCACATCAATTTTCTTGGAGAGGCAAACATGGGTCAAGGATGGCAGTTATGATCCAGTTCCTCAGTACGATGGAACGGAACTTAACACTTTCGATCTCGAGAAGACTCAGTGGTTAAGAGACGAACTTACTGACCGGCAAGTTCGTGGTTTGAACATACCCTCTACAAATCGACTGGTCTTGTTTAAGTTTGGGCAACCTGGCAGTATTTCGGCCCTCGTGTTTTCTTCGGGTGGTACGGCAGCTAGGTACCAAAAGGGTGATACAGCTGAACCATAACACTATCGTTGACGCTGCTCATACGACAACAGTAACTTTAAAAAGTTTGTATGTCGTTTGAGGTAATATTCCGATTCCAATCAACAATATCAAGGATGTGTAGTTTACTCTGCTTACTTGTTGCCCGGGACAGCATAGACAGTCACAAGGTTGGTAACGTGCTGCGAAAGGGAATCAAAGTTGCCTGAGTTGAGATCTGGAATCAGTTCCGGGCAAGGCTGTTCAAGGGGAGAAAGTGGTATGCAAGCGGTTAGAGGGTACAATCGTGAAATTATTGCGATCTACACCAACTACGCAACTTCAAAGATGCTTCCAGTCAGAATCTGCAGCTGTGTCAAACATGAGCTGACGCTGGCTAAACTAGACAAACAATCCTCGGTTGCACTTTTCTAGCATAAGTGCAGCCGAGGTGAGAACATTTCACAGGCCTCGAATGGCACCTACACAGGTAGGTGTCTCTCCGACGCGTATAGGTCAATCACAGACGTAAGCCCCAAGACAGCGAAATCATGCTCTTGTAAGATGGGGATTTACTAAAGGAAATCGCTTAATCGATAAGTATTTGATGTTGCAGAATAATAACGAGTAGTTGTGAGAAAAAAGTAACAGGCAGGTACACATTAGCAATGCGATGTTCTTGAAACTTATCAGTAAGGTCATACGGTGGATTCGCTGTTACTGGTCAGATACATTCCACAAATTTTCTAAACCATTGTACGAAAATTGCCTATGGGCATCTCTGTCGTGTTTTTGCCAAACAACATAATCTAGCGAAAACAAACGTCATTGAAAGCTGGGGAGCTTACCAAGACCTTGTCATGGTTGAATTCAAACAACACCGATGTAATGGTTATGAACTCATCGAATGTGGCCGAACCGCCTCCACCGGACTCACAATCACTTGAACCGGAGGAGCACTTATGGTAATTGAGTTGGATTGAGAAACACTCGGCTGTCAACCTCCAGGCGAAGGCCATTCTCTGCACCCCATCTGAAGTAAGGGTGGTCGACTGTAACTGAAGATTAAATTGCAAGGCGATTCGCTTCAGCTGACCAATAAACGACGCGTAACGAATCACTGGCGTCCCATCCGGTCCCGATTTGGACTTGATGCGCCAGAGCCGCGAGGTGCTGTCCGGGAATTCGGTTGGTGCTTGTCGCAATGTGGGCATGAGTATTGAGCTGGGTAGGGAAAAAGAATTATCCAATGTAAACGTAAGCAAAAATTAAACACACCAATACACACAATACACTGAACTCGGCTCACCAACATGCATGAGGCTCGGACTCGAGCCTACTCAGTCATACAAGAAGAGTATGAAGCGCACACCAAACCGTGATGTAGAAGTATCTAAGTTATCTAACATGGTGTGCATTACGATGCGGATCTGAGACACCAATACACACAATACACTGAACTCGGCTCACCAACATGCATGAGGCTCGGACTCGAGCCTACTCAGTCATACAAGAAGAGTATGAAGCGCACACCAAACCGTGATGTAGAAGTATCTAAGTTATCTAACATGGTGTGCATTACGATGGCATCGGATCTGAGATGAGCTCTATTATCTGAGTAGCCGATGTCTGTGAGCAAACGCCATGGGAACATTTCGAACCCTCTGATATTAAAGCCTGCAACTGAGTATTTCACAAGCATATCGATGAAGTCAAAGAGAAAATGTGAAAGAGAACAGTCTTGTCTGACACCAGTGGTAAGAGCTTCCCGTAGACCGTCACGCATCTTCGGCAGGTGGCTACAGCTCCCGAAGGATAGTCAACAATTTATGTGGGACAATTTGGGTCCATAGACACCACGCAATTTCCGAAGATCGATAGTCGGAAGCAGCTTTCAAGTCAATGAAGACCATAATTGTTGGTTCCTGAAGTCAGCGTCATTGTTCGAAAATCTGATGGAGAGTAAAAACGTGATCGATACACTTTCTGGCAGAGTGGGACCCAGCCTGGTTTTCACACATCTGCCTCTTCCTGTGTTCAGTCATAATCATCATCGACAGCATGACATCAATGTTCAACACTGATCACTGCCGTATGCCTCTTCCTGTGTTCAGTCATAATCATCATCGACAGCATGACATCAATGTTCAACACTGATGCTTCACTGCCGTATGTGTTCAGTCAACCTTCGAAGGAAAGAACAGAGAGCACATTTGATGCCACAGTGGTTTACACACAATGTTCGCATACCCTTTTTGAAGACAGGAAGAACTGCTGATGTGCATCGTTCTGCAGGCACTTTATCTTTTTTTAATCTTTTTATCACGCCACCGGTCATGGTGGTGTGATATACCCGTGTAATAGTGTATACTACCAAGGAAACGGGTGAGTAGTATCTCAACAGACAACTCATTCGAAAGCACTTTCATTTAACTCGTAGAATGACAGTCGATTGGTCATTTAACAGTAACATCTTGGATGTCACGGCTACCGGGTTGATGTGACGGTAGCTTTATCATGACATTCTTGTGCCTTTTTTGGAGATTGGAATCACCATAGAAGCGCTCCATTTTACAGGTATTGTTTTTACCATAGTAGGGCTGTCAAGCTGCTCACCGGATCTTTACTACCTGCAGACTACAAGGGCGGGGTACCTTTTCAAGTTGGACGGATGGTATTATGATCCGGATTTCTGTTGGTGACGGCAGGGAGGGTGTCGGTGTTCCATTCAGACTAACTGGGTTCTTCCAGAGGTTGTGTTGGAGGAGGCCAGCTCAAATACTCGTCCCTCAAGACGATGCTTTTGTGAAAGAACTGCTGTTTCACCTTTTTCGAAATTGTTTCGCCGAGACTTATCTTCTAACTGGGTAGTCGAATCAACTGTATTAGGGTGCGGCTATTGGCAGCACCGGAAGCCTTCCTCATTCCCTTGATCTTTGTAATCCAGCAGCATTCTGTCACGGTGTTGAAGGGATCGGTGCATGCGATTGTAGCGGCTAGTTGTTGGTAAGGCAGCAATCAGATCCGCCGATCTCAGCGGTATCCAGTGTCTGGTCGGAAGGCCTGGGCAGAATGTTCCCAAAGCTGAGTATAGCTTCCTTCCTTCATCTACCAAACAATGATCATGAGAATTATTGTAGGTCTCCAGCAGCTTTCCAATCAGCTCAGCTTATTATGGTTAAGCCACTGAAACTCGTCGAAGCCGACGAACGGAATTCGCGTTTTTTTCAAGCTTAACTCCGAGGGAAAGATAATTGATAACCGAGCCTGCAGTCGCACGATCGAAGTTCACTTTCCTACCCCAAAAGCGACGGCAATCACTAATTTGCGCTCTCCATTGGCAACGCGGATTCACATGATCCAGCTGAGTTCATGACTGGCTTGTGGCCTCCAGACAGTACAGTGTGGGAGCTTGTGCGGAAATTTAGTAATGGCCAGAGTCAGCACACTATTGAAGAGGCCGCCCCCAGTATGCGCTTAGTATCGAATCCGAGTCTACTGCCTAAATTCTTCCTTTTGGTGGCATAGCAGTTAAGTACCGAAAGGGTGCTACAGCTGAACGATTACTGTCTAGTGGAGCTTGGTTGCTCATTTTGGACGTACGTATCACCCACAACGGTGATAGCGTCCCGTCTTCCTACTGACGGAAACAGTTCACAAAGGTATCGATAAAAAAGATCTTTCTTAGCTCAAGTCTTTCGAGGCGCATACTGACACGACAGATATCCGTGGTCGCATTGGTCTGCAGTGACCTTAATTGAACAAGGGCACCGTATACCGCAAAGATGCCTATTTACTGCAATCCAGTTCAACAAAGTTCGCTCAGTTGTGGAGCTGAAACATAGAGCGTTGCAGCAGGATCACTAGACACCAGAAAAGTGGAATGCGAAATGAGCTCGTTCTACGCGGCTCGAGATGCACGACCGAAGTGGGGTGGCGTGCTTGAGACACAGGACACATCAACAGGAAGGAAAAACAAGGTTTTGGCAAAAGAAGCTCGTTGCCAAACTTGACAGAGTAGGGGCATTGAGAGCTATAAGATCTTTTGCGGTCTGTAAGTGGTTGTTTTGGTTTATTTTTCTGGTCGATAGTTTAGACACGACACAATGTCCAGGGAACTGGTAGATGGATTGACCTGACCGTATCCTTTGACTGATACGTCTGACCCACAAGGCAGTGAGCAGCGCGATTTCCTTGAGAGATCCCACCTGGAACCAATTACTCAATAGTCCTGGCTTATCTTGAGGAAGCAGGGTGTAAGACAAGGAAGTCTCACTCGTGGTGGTACTGCGCACGACAGGCGTTTAGAGCTGCACCGAGCTCAATGTAAGTTTTAGATGCATTCTGCCTGGGGGAAACACCAGACTGCGCTTACGCTCCCATCGTACAGGACAGTGCGACCCTACTTCTAGAGTGCCTCCTATGGTGGTTATCCGTAGTGTGTGCTCGTTGACTTTCTGTTAGGACGGTCAGATCCTAACGAATAATTCCACCTTCTGTAATATTTCACCAAGATTCCATTTTTTCTCTGTTGTAGCCAACTGAGTAGCAGCAGTCTTTCTTCCATTGGTTCATCTGCAATATAACCGATGTCCTTTGTCTTCTTCCTTGAGGTTTCCCCCACTCAAGTACTGGACTGACACCCAGCCAGCACACAGACAGAAGTCTGACTTCTCCCATTTGGGTATCCTGGAAAGGTCGAAAATTGTGGAACAGAATGTCATGGTTTGCAGTTCGTACCTTCGAAGTGATAACGCTAGCTTATCTCGGTCGGCTTGTAGCTCCTTGCAGATTTTTAACCTTCCATAGGTTGGAGCCGCCAACAAGCATGATGAACTGTTAGGGTACGACAGGAAACTAATTAAATTTTGAACATCAGTGGACCAAGGAGAGCCTCTAGTAGGGCACCGCAGGTAGCTGGTTCTGCCCGAAAGCGGATTTCCTTAGTTCCAACCTTCCTTTGTTTTTGGTTGATAAACCCTCTTACCCCAGATTTTCATAGTATAACATGGACCGTACGGTTTAACCTTTCACTGCATGGATCATCTATCGGTTTCGCCTCGCCGCAGGTTTTTGACGCAAGATTGTTCACGGGAGAATCTGTGCGGTCCGACAGAGCATGCTACCGGAGTTGTAAAGGTCATCGACGGTAGACGGACATTAGATGGTAACCCGTAGTTGCTGAATTTTGGAGACAACATCACTATTCCCGTGCTTCAAGCTGTTGTTAGATCGCCCGGTCCAACGGGAGTGTTGTAAAGACAGACTGGTGGCACTGGCAAGAGCTGCGAGTTCGTTGAATGCATATGGATGTAGTGCGCCTGGTCTCGGTGACCTTTCGGCGTTTAGTCTGGTCGGGGGGAGCTCCACTTCTGACGCGGAGAATCGGATACACTTACAGCCAGCCACATAGGTCTGTTACTTGTTCGTAGTATTAACTTGCATTTTGTTGTTAGTATTGCTTTGTAGTCTGTGCCGTTGTGTAGTCTGTGAGCCGTCGGGTATGACTATTCCTGCAAATCTTTTCTTTTGTTGGACGATTTATGTGAGGGCGTATTTCAGTAGGCGCGAATTCTTCGGGTTTTGCCAGCAATTCTTCATAGTTTCCTCTAGTCACCGTCGTCATTTATCTACACTGATTATGGACGTCCGCACTATTATTCTGTTCTACCGTGGAACATTTTCCGATCAATGTCGTGGTGTTATCACGGGACCTAGGCCACATGCCACATGTGGTTTCGAAATGATCTACCGTTCAGTCTAAGAATGACGACTAGGGCTTGCGGGCCTCTTTCAGGAGGTTGAATAAAGGCGATATGGGATGTTGCGTGTCCGCATCCTTTCTTGGTGATCGTCGTATCATGGTCGCTTAATTCCCAAGAGCCCCCTAGTGCTAAAGCAGCCATTGGCTGTGAAAAGTTTTTGATATCCAATATTGTACCGAAGGCTCATAATCATTGCCAGCTGTAAGAACCGCGTACTTGTCGTACAGTGGTGGACTGTCAAGAGGGTGAGGTGGGGATCAATGCATTTATCGAGGGTGTTATTTCTTCCGAATACCATTCGACGTACTTCAGCATTTCTTATTCGGTGTTCTCACCAGACTCGCGCAATGATCCGAAGACATCGACAGCCAAACACTGAGTATTCTGAAGTCGTCGGCACGCAGTGGCCAGGTTTCCAATCCGTACAGTAATATGGATCACACGGTAGCATTGTAAACCGGACCGTAGACAGATAAGCTGATGTCACGCCTACGCCACCGGTGACGCTTGTTCACAAAAGCTGCTCTGGCCTTCCCAATCCGGATGGAAATATCATCTTTCGCGAGACCACCGGGACTGATAAAGCTGTCCAGGTAAACGAATGTGTCTACTACGTCAGTCGGTTTGACCTCAAGCACGAGGCTAGGGTTCGAGCCCACAGTCTTGTAGTAGCATTTTATACTTCGCAGGTGTGAAGCGCATGCCAAAATGTGAGGCGGAATTACTTAGATTTCATTTTTTCGCATTACAACGGGGTCAGATCCAAGAAGAGCTATGTCGTCTGCGTATTCGGTATCTGTGAGCGGACGCCCCGCGAGCAACTCGACCCCACAGGTATTAGAGGCTAATAGTGAGTCTTCCATGATCGTATCAATGACGAGGTTGGAGAGGAAAATTGAAAGAGGACAGCACACTTGATGTGGTGAACTCAGGCGAGAGCTTCCCGTAAACCTTTACACGACCGCGGGAGTTGGCGTACAGCGTCTTATGGAGGGTCGAGAAGTTATGGGAGACAATTTTGCACCATAGACACTGCCATAGTGCTTGACGGTCCACAAAGCCAAAGGCAGCTTTCAGATCAAGAAACACAACCATTGTTGGTTGTTGGAAGCAGTGTCGCTGGTCCAGAATCTGTCGGAGGGTGGAAATATGATCGATGCATCCTCTTGCAGGACAGAACCCAGCTTAATTTTCACGGATCTGTCTCTCCCTGTGTTCCGTCAAACTTAGAAGGATGAGGCTAGAGAGCATCTTTGATGCCACAGCTACCAGGCTGATGCCAAGGCAGTCTTCAAACAGCGTCCGCGTACCCTTTTTGGAGATAGGGATAACTGTCGACACGCCACATTCTGCAGGCATTCTCTTCATCCCATATAGCACCAATAAGCTTTGTCAGATGGGTCACCAGGGATTGTCCGCTTTCTTTGAAGATGGCTGGATACAGACCGTCCGGTCCTGGTGCTTTCTCACGTTTTAGTAGGGCTATTTCGTACCTTCTTCTTCCGAAGGGCGATCAAGGTTTACATTCTATTCGCCCGTGTGCATTACCTCCGTAGGCTGTGTTGCAGGAGGCCAGCTTAACTTTTCTTCGAAGTGTTCGGCCCATATCTCTAGTCGACGTTTTTGCGAGTGAATTAATGAGCCATCACTTTCACTTATCGTTTCGCTGACCGTTGATTCCCTAGAGCCAGTCGATCGTATCAGTTGATATAGGGCACGGCTATTTCCCGTAGCAAAGGCTTTCGACGTCCACCAGAGTTCTCAGTTTTTCCTTAGACCCTTCACTATTTGGCGTTGTAGGGATTTGCGTGCGACGTGGTACTCGTTGCCTGCTGGTGCGGATTTCCTGGCATCACGGATAGCGACTTCGACGACATCCAGTGGTCTTGTGGTCGAATCGGAGGAGTCGGACAGACAGCACTCAACGCCACTAATATAGCCTTTCACATTTTGCCACGTCTCACCCACATGCTCACTGCCACCACAGTACTG
>NW_008751852.1:821935-822660 GCF_000715545.1 Opisthorchis viverrini | reverse complement strand
GAGCTGAGTTCATCCTTGGCGTTCTGAGATGCAGAACCACGCTCGGGTTTTGTATGCGTGTTTCGGAGACACAGCATACATCAATTTTAACGGAGTATAAGGTCTCAGCAAGCATTGCCTGTTTTCCAATTTGACATAGAGTAAGCTCCTATAGAGAAAGGATCTCGTGGATTTAGAATGTTACCTTGTGTATTGTTAGTAGGCAGCAAGGAGCATAAGGCCCTTCGGTCAGATAACTGACAGTCAAATGAGCCAGCGACGTCTGCTATGTGGCGAGGAGGGGTTGAGGAGGGACATCAGTAGACACCAAAATGTGCGGGCGATTGATACTTTCCGGTTGCCCAGGCCGAGGGAGGGGATTTTGGTTGAGATATCACACCTTGAGCCTTGGACTCAAAAAGTCTGACCCGCAAGGCATCCAACAGTATGGCTTTCTTTGGGGACTTTGCCCGGAGCCGATGACTCAATAATCTGACCTGCTCCGTTGCAGGGGGTTGGCCTAACCCAAGGGCGCAGGGAATAAGGCATTACTGTCTCACTCCTGGTGCGGCTGCGCACAGCAGGTGTCTTTTGAGCAGCACCAGACTTTTGGTTGTAAAAGTATTTCGACCATATTGGATAATGCGCCGGCGGTCACGGCCAACCGTCACGAAGAGACTGGACCTTACCGTGGTGTGACGGTTTGCGCACCTCAGCGATCCATTGAGCTATACTGGAGAGTGTCC
>NW_008751852.1:815771-819949 GCF_000715545.1 Opisthorchis viverrini | reverse complement strand
TTCTTCTTCCGAAGGGCGATCAAGGTTTACATTCTATTCGCCCGTGTGAATTATCTCCGTAGGCTGTGTTGCAGGAGGCCAGCTTAACTTTTCTTCGAAGTGTTCGGCCCATATCTCTAGTCGACGTTTTTGCGAGTGAATTAATGAGCCATTTCACTCACTTATCGTTTCGCTGACCGTTGATTCCCTAGAGCCAGTCGATCGTATCAGTTGATATAGGGCACGGCTATTTCCCGTAAGGCTTTCGATATAGGGCACGGCTATTTCCCGTAGCAAAGGCTTTCGACGTCCACCAGAGTTCTCAGTTTTTCCTTAGACTCTTCACTATTTGGCGTTGTAGGGATTTGCGTGCGACGTGGTACTCGTTGCCTGCTGGTGCGGATTTCCTGGCATCACGGATAGCGACCTCGACGACATCCAGTGGTCTTGTGGTCGAAGCATCAGTGAAGCATCAGTGCCAACACTGATGTTGCTGTCATTGATGATGATGATGATGTGGTCGAATCGGAGGAGTCGGACAGACAGCACTCAACGCCACTAATATAGCCTTTCACATTTTGCCACGTCTCACCCACATGCTCACTGCCACCACAGTACTGGTTTACTGTAGAGAGTTGGGGTAGCGCGGATCGATACTGTTGAGTTATGGTCGTTCTACCATTGGATTGACATGCATCTTGCTGACTTACGAGGGCCTGGAGGGAAACGAACTGTCAGGTGTGCACGCACCATGGCGTGATCGGAATCAAGTGGTGTGCTCCAGGAGGAACGGGAGTCTCGTAGATCTTCACCGGTGGTTGATGGCCACGTGGGCTAACTGGGTCCACGGTTGACTTGCAGTTGGTGGCCGCCAGGTTACGCGGTGCGAACGTTTATGTTGAAAGTTCGCACTTGCCAAAAACAGTTCGTGATCAGCACACAACTGAAGGAGTCGATCTCTGTTGTCCGTGCGGCGAGCAACGACTCCGAATCAGCCGCCCAAAAGTGATTCCAAGGACCTCAGACGACCCATCTGAGCATTCAAATCACCTGAAGGATAAAAATGTCAGTGCTTTTTGCCTGACAAATGAGCCCAGATAGCCCTCGAATGAAAGTATCCTCCTCAACATAAGAACTGCAGTCCGTCAGGGCATAAGGCAATACCACAAACAGGCGCCCCCTTTTATGCTTTTAAGATGTACTTCGCAGCTTTGCACATTTGATAACTAGGCAAGGGGTCCTGTCTTACAGTATTTACACAACACGCACGTACTATAGAGGAAGACTGCATATATTGTTTCGGAACGGATATAGAGGAGACAAAATTCTTGTATCCAAGGTTTGATAGCCTTTTTTGTTTTTAATGATTTTATGGAGCTAATCAACTCATTCAGTCAAACATCGCAGTACAATTTTATGTGACTTGGAAGAACTTTGATTAAATTCAGGAATAAGTATAACACTTAGAGAATCCTTACAAAATTTCGAGACCTGCATAGAAACTCATATTCGTCTCGAACGTTCGTCGGCTGATGGTTCGTTAGCGGTAGGCTACGGGGGCCATTGAGGTTTGTTCAGTAAATCTGTGCCAGAGGCAGTGAAGCGGTGGTGAATCGTTTACACATTAATGTTTCTCCGCAAACTTAGAAGAATTTTTATTTTACCAACTGATACTTCCTGACTTGCAAGTTTTTTCACTGTGCCTGGTTGGAGACACTACAAGATATGGCTGCCAACCGATGTCAGTGGCGTTCTTGTTGTCAGTTTCTGTCCAGATTGCCTGAGTGAATGTCTGGAGGTGTAGGCACCTCGGAATGATTGTGTTAAGCTAGCACTAAGTCCCTCCCCCATCCACCTTTATTCTTTTCTTTACAATAAGGCTTTCAAATAAGTCATGGCTGTATGGCAGTGAAGCATTGGTGTTGAGCACTGATGTCATGCTGTCGTTGATGATGATGATTGATGGTCACGGCCAACCGTTGGGCGACCGAAGTGTGCGATTTTTGGGGCCAAAATTTTCTAACCCGCCCTTCCTCGGGGGAAGGCAGCATTGCTGCTTCCATTAATATGGACATGGTGGTTGCTTGGAGGAAAACACCGCACTACCTTCACACTCGTGTCACAGAGGACAGAACGACTCATGTAGAACGATCACTCGTGGTACGGGGTCTGGCTGCTCCCCTTTGGCCTTCCTGGCGTCGTTGCACTCTGTGGAACAAAGTCCCAGACGGTGTAGCCCGCGGGATCGTCGCAGCACTGAAGCGCGCGCGTCAAGGTGGCAGCTTTAGGTCCGTATTGCTCGGGCTTATGTAAGTGGCCGCAAACGAGTATGCTGTGTTCGTACAGTAACAGCGCACACCTGTCTCAGTTGCTGCTCTACTGGTAAAGCCGTGTTCTGTTTACGGTAAATAGTTTACCGGTGATGTAGAAGGTCAAGCCTACGTAGCCAAGTCCGACGTGTTCGGACTTATGCATAGTGTTTGATATATCCTTTGAAAATCAGGTTTTCGTTGCCGAAGAGGTGCAAAAAATCCATCCAGCTTCCCAATCATGCTCCTGACGTTGAGAGGTCAGCACCAGGTCTCCGTCTCCGTGCCAGTAGCTTCCAAACAACCAAAATTCGCAACTATATAAGCTCGTTGCCAACCCCCTAAGCTGCTTTCATGAGAATTGGGCACTAGGAGCCAAGTTTGAGCTCCTCCGCTCTGGAGAGAGAAGGATCGTGGTAGGGCTGGTGAGCCGGCCCGATTTTCCGCCAGGTGATTTGGGATGATTCAGAACTGCTGGTTGGTGGTTACGGTATCGATATTACAGACAACCAAATGTCCGCTCCGATTTTCACGCTCGTTTAGCTTAAGTATTCGCCATGACCCCAACGCTATCCGACGTGTAACGCGATTTGACTATCAGTGATTGGGACGTAGGCGCACCTGGTTGACAAGCAGATATCACCATCTTTTCCGCATGCGTGCGACTATATAGCTATGGAAGCACAAGGGGACAGTGATTCTCCGAAGGCAGGTGTTCACGACAAGTTTTGTGGATGGAAAACAGAAACAAAGCTCATGAGCCAGAGCCCAGTAAGCAAGGTTGTACATCACCAATACTTACATATGAATCAGTCAAACTGACAGACAACGTATGCTACAGCGCGCGGTTCGACTATATACAATTCGTTAGGTGTTAAGCCGACATCCCCTAGTTTTGCGTGAGCTTCATCTGTCTTTTTCCCGCTGTTTCCATAATTCCTCCAGACCAGTTTTTTCTTCGCCGGTTCAGAACTCGGCATTGTTTCAGTGATTATCCCAACGAACCAAATTTTAAATGTACTCAGTCTCCAATCTAGATTATCGCATTGTATTTTTTCGGAGAAGCCTGCATTCATTCACGCCTGCTTGAGCCTATAGGCTCAAGCTCATACGTGAGTATGTCTAGCGTGGCGAGCAGACGGGCTATCCTATCATCCAAAACTACCTCAAAAGGCTGATTCGCCTGACTGGGTTGCGGATCAAGCTTCAGCGTTCTCTTTATACAAGATTTTTCTCAGCAGAATCACTTATGGACCGCAGCTCTTGTGTTGGAACTTGGTCTGTCAGTGTTTCCACTATGATATACCAGGAAGTATGGTAGCCCGAGAAGAACTTCATTCGAGATGAAAGGGAGATTCCTACAAGCCTGTTTTTGGAGTGACCAGAAAAAATCTACGCAAGGTCTGGCTCGGATCTTCGCAATAGGGCGCCGAACTAAACAACCAGTGCCTGTTTACCTTTATTGTGACCAATAAGAACACGCCTTCGCTTTGCCCGTAGCCTGCATGGGACGCATTACTCCACTCAATGAGATATTCGTTTATTTTGGGCAAACCGCAGCCCTATAGCCATCTAGCGGATTCCTAACTGTAATACGCACGCACTTCTTTGCATATATGCGTAGACTGAAAACCCCCCTCATCTGCCGTCATTTCTTTGCGATTTGTTTTAATCGATTATTTTGGGCACACCGCAGCCTATAGCCGTCTAGCGGATTTCTAACTGTAATACGCACGCCATGGAAGCACCAGGGGACAGTGATTCTCCGAAGGCAGGTGTTCACGACAATTTCTGTGGATGGAAAACAAAAACAAACCTCGTGAGCCAAAGCCCAGTAAGCAAGGTTGTACATCACTAATACTTACAAATAAATAAATCAAACTGACAGAA
>NW_008751852.1:774966-813428 GCF_000715545.1 Opisthorchis viverrini | reverse complement strand
ATGAGGGGTATTTTCAGACTGAGCATGTGTGCAAAGAAGTGCAACATTTTGACGTTAAAGTTTTTATTTCGCCCGCAGGGGTTTTGCAGAATAATGCATTGTGCGTCGAGCCGCTGGCGGTCTCGCCCGTATTCTCTATGATAACCGTGGGAAATTTTGTGGAAACTTTGGTTTCTTTGGGTGTTTTCTCACGTATTTGACTTGGAAATAACCTCAAAACGATTTATACAATAATCATGCACACTAAGTTTGTGCCAACTCAAATTGGATTGAACATTCGCAGCATGGATGAAAAGTTCTATGGTTGCGGCAAGCGCCCCAATGAGGCCAAGGAATCCGTCAAAGCTAGTAAGTTTTTTGTTTTTTATGATGCTCAGCATACGTTATTAATGGCATGAGTCAAGGTTTGATTTTCATTAGTATACCAAGCCTTCAATTGTGCAGTCGGCTGAACTTTTGGGTCACCCGCAGGGGTTTTGCAGAAAAATGCATTGTTCGTCGAGCCGCTGGCGGCCTTGCCGGTATTCTCTATGATTACAGTGGGAAATTTTGTGGAAACTTTGGTTTCTTTGCGTGTTTTCTCACGTATTTGATTTGGAAATAACCTCAAAACGATTTATACAATAATCACGCGCACTACGTCCGTGCCAACTCAAACTGGAATGAACATTCGCAACATGGGTGAAAAGTTCTGTGGTTGCGGCAAGCGCCCCGCTGAGGCCAAGGAATACATCGAAGCTAGTAAGTCTTTTGTTTTTTATGATGCGCAGCATACGTTTTTAATGGCATGAGTCAAGGTTTGATTTTAGTTACTATACCAAGCCCTCAATTGTGCAGTCGGCTGAACTTTTGGTTTTGTGGCTAGAACAAGCAGACGTAAGACGTAAGCAGACGGTAAGATGGCCACTGCTTCAAAGTTCTTGTACAAATTAAACGGACTGAAACGGTCTAACGGGTAACACGCTCGTCTGAAAAATATCAGAGATATAGGGAACTGTGGTCAAGCCAGCAGGCTGAGTATGGTAGTCGCGGTAAAGACATCGCGACGCCGTACTTCGGTTCGTGGACAGCCCAGACATGAGCATCTTGGATGAGCCTTTCATGATAGTCATTGTAGTTAGGACACTCTTGTGTCTATCGAGGGTTCGCGGTGGTTTATTTCTGCCATTCAAACGAGGTAATGAGACGGCCATTTCTCAATTGTGGACTCAAAATAGGAAAAAGCGTCAGAAAGTTTTGCTAGAAAGCCCTTTGAGGTGAGCTGGAATGCCTTTCGAAATAACAGGCAGTAAGGCGCAGGTGTTTTTGGATGAACTGACCGTAGTCTTTATGTCCATTGGTGTGCACTTTGTGCCCATAAAGTGTCACATTTTTTCCTAACAGGTGGGTGTGCTATCAAACTGGGTATAGCAGTGCCATGCCATTATTGCACTGAAATACTTCGGTTTCTGGACAGCCCCATAACGGACTTCATTTTCGAGATGATTTGGATGTGCAATTCTGTGAGCAGGGGGATATTTTTGGCTGGCCGATTAAATCCTCAGAGGTATAACATAACTTACATATGATCGCAGGTATCTTTCTGATCCGGCTGGAGAGGTAGTGTAGTGCAGCGTTTTATATGCATTCGAAGTTGTAGCAGTTTTGATTGTAGGGTGACAGATGAGGTCAATGCACGGGCTTGCGATTCTTGGGTCGCGTTTGCTAATTTCATATACCGTGAATATCACGTAACGTGTGTATCAGGCTGCGGTTGTTCTGCGGGCTGTTCTGTTGTGTGGCCATGAGACCAGGACTGATGGAGGAGCGTAACCAAGGCGTTTTCAGGGGTTCGACAACAGTTGTCTGAAAAACATAGCTTGTATAGGTCGGTGTCGGCAAACCCGCAAGGAGGTAGTTACATTGCGATTTTTTGTTGTGCACCGGGGATTTCTACTGAAGAATGTGTTCATGCAGTCTCCAGCTAAATCATCATCATTATCTGAGACATTTGGATCACACCAATTTCGGCTACCTTACTGGCTCATTTATTCAGACATAGTCGACATGATTTCAGAAGTGAAGGTAGGTTACGTTACTCGACATGAACAGTGAGTTGGACGAAGCCCAGGAATATGCTCTTTGTTGATTAGATTGCTACTGTGGTTGCGCACGTGATGGTAATGAGTTTCGATCAGGAAGACCAAGCTGTCGATTTTATCAAGCTTCATTGTATCGGTATCTGAGAGCACAAGCCGAGTGAAGTTGGGATTTGGTGCCCTAAACGAGCGGATTTAACACCAAGCACCTGCCCACACACTAGATCTTCACTACGACTACATCCATGGCTCCACGTTTGAGGACGCGTGTGGTTCTTGGATCCTGAGGCTCAAGTCTACTCCACTTGGATTTAAGACTGAAATATATACATCTTTCTTTAGCTCTAACTTCGCTGCGCCCAATAATGCATATAGCTGTCGAATCCCGCTATCAAAACATCGATGGACACACGTCTCCCTCGTTATCTCCCATTGGACTAATTCAGCAAGTAATTAGTTTACCTTTATAACAGTAAGTCTCCAAGTTCACCGCAGAATTGTGGGGATAGACACTCGTTAAACAACTGGTAAGTTGGCCGCTGCAGGTTTGCTTAATTATTTCTTTTAAACGATATCCCTGAAAATATCGTAATTGATTATACATTTTTTCAAAAGCCCTGTCGGGTAAAAAGATGAGAACTGGTCTGACCACACACTGTTTATGCCGATGCAACCATTAAATTGAAACATGATTTGTTAAAAGTGGTTGTTTATTTTTCAGGTTAAGGGTGGTGGTAGATGGATGACGTATGGATATGAAGGACCGCTATTGATCGTTGGATTAGTCTATTACATATAGTTTGAACTTTGAAGTCAGCTACAAACATGTGCGCGGGCCCGGCAGTTACTCTTAATGGCCTCGGCAGGTTAGATCGAGCATAATTGTGAGTATGAAGGACCATCGTTGGCCATTGGACTGGACCACTGGGCGTAATGGAAGCCACATAATTAGCGTTGTACATAAACACAGGCCCTGCGACTACGATAATCAGCAAAGGTAGGCGATATCGACTACAGTTACGAGTACGACGGGCCACCGTTAGCCAATAGAATAAGATATTACACATGGTCGGAGCCTTGGTTTTATCAGCCCGCACTGATACTGGCCTGGTGTTTACTGTAGCTAGCAGACATAAGCGAGAGAGCGCGCAGTTATGGGTATGACGGGCCACCGCAGACAGCTAAATTAGGGCACTGCGCATAGTTGAGGCCTACTAAGTAGCGCCGCATTTAGGCACTGGCCTAGCAGTTTCAAAAAGTTGTCAAGGTAGGCGATTTGGCCTACAGGTGTGAATATGAGATCCATCGTTCGCCATTAGATTAGGCGTGTGTGCATAGTTTAGGTCTCGTATTCATCGGTTCGTATAAATATTGGCCCGTTGTTTATCATAATATCTGTCGCACTATTATGAGTACGACAGATTAAGTTGAATTAAGTTACCGGTTAATCAGCGCCGCACATGGACACGAAACTGGCAGGCAAGATAAGTAGCCAGGCAAGGCGACATCGAGTACAGCAGTATGACAGCTCATCGGATTAGGCTATCACGGATAGTTGCGGACCTCGTTTTTACCGACCCGCTTGGATACTGGCCTGGTGTTTACTATAGTTATCAAAGATAAGCGGCACCGCGTATGGTCATGGGTATGAAAGGCGGTCGTTGGCCACTGGATTATGTTACAGTGCATGGATGAGGTCTAATAATCAACGTCGCACATAGATGCGGGCCTAGCAGTCACAATATGTAGTCGAAGTGATTGACAACGGCTACCGTTATCATGACAGCTTTATGGTGGTCACCACTTTTAGAGCGTCAGTTTCATAATAGGAATGACACCTGCAGCTATCCCGTGGCGCCGTCTTACCTGCGGGATACTCATGTATATCTGGGTAAGGGGATCATCAACAGAGATGGCCATCGCGTTGCCTCTGAAACGTTCACGCTGTTGTCTAACAATGTTGTACCTAATGGAATGTGAGATCCCCGGGAAAATGTGTTGGGCCCAGGTTCGCCGAACAAAATGTATTTTGCGATCATAATCGCATTTGTTAAATCTGGGGTGTGTGAATCAAGCGAATGTCAACGACTGGTCTTCCAGGGCGAAATTTGCAATAGATATTCTTTGGATGTTTTGTATTTCTAAAGAACACCAAAGAGCGCTAAAGTATGCTAAAGTGCCATTTCCTGTTTTATGTCACGTAAACCGGTGAGAAGGTTCGTGACCTTGAAAATTCGCTCACTCAAACAAAAAGCTACGAGCAATGCTTCACGGGAAGGCGCGAATGGATGAGACTAAGTCCCCAATGACCTTGAAAATTCGCTCACTTAAACAAAATGTTACGAGCAATCCTTCACCGGAAGGGGCGAATGGATGAGACTAACTCCCCATTAAAGTCACAACTTCGAAAACCCTGTAGTTCCGGCCAAAATAATTTGGGTGTGCAAATAGCCAGTGGCGGTTGTTTAACAGTAGCAGAACAGCTTTATTTGGCCGCCAACCTTATAAAATAAGTCCAAATTTAGATGTGTACTTTGGAAGTGGAGGAGGAGGATTTCGAGTCATTTCCGAAATTTTCATCTTCTTTGTCACTCACCAGCTTGTAGTAAGAAATCAACATGTCTTAGGCTGTTGCATCCTTGCAAACTACTAGTAACCTACGGAAGACCATGGGCGATCCAAACTATCCATGCTGAATTCAGTTATAATAATAATCGGTCTATGTGCGCGTATACAAAATATCAAGTGTGTCGTAATTAATATACCGTTAACCACATACACAATGGCTTCACCGAATGATCCGTTGGTAAAAATGTTGATAATCTTTTGAGATCAGGCCGAATACTTGATAAAAACTTCCATCGGTGCAATCATCTGGATTCTGAACAAGCATTAATCATAAAACTTTTTTGATTGAGCTCAATAGGTCTCCAAAGTGTTGGACGTTGAATCAAAGATGAATCTTCCGCGTCATTTCACTTGCTGCACCAAGCAAATCGGAATGCCCAGTTCGCAACGCGCGTGAGGGGCGGTGGTTGTCGAAGTGAAACGAAGTTCGCTGGTATAACTTGACGACAGTGAACCCTCACTAGTGCTGGTCGGTAATTTCAATGTGTGGTTCGTCCAATGAATTTGGTAGCTTGCTGTCCGTAAACGGTATTCAGAGTTTCGCACCACGCTGTTGATATCATGCTGTAAAGATGCTAACCCTAAAAGCAATACCCGTGGGGCTTGGCTGCAGCACATTTAGTAGATTTCTTGTCATGCACCGCCCTACCGTTCCGTGTATTTGAAGTTTTGCAAACGCAATGGCGTTGGGCGTTGTGTTCAAACGATGAACTGCTTTCCAATCGGGTGTATCAGGATAGAAATAAGTACAATTATCTGTTTACCTGGCGCAGTAGCTGTGTTTATCCTTCAGACACTAATGTGGGTAGTGTTTTAGCTGCCATTGTCCTCTCCATGAGAAAGAGAATCCTGATGCTAGCACAACTAGCGCAAGATTTGTGGAAGAGCAGGTCCCGAAGAAACATGTACACTGGTCGTTCAGATTTGAGCAACATGTGCTTCTGGGCATTATAATGCAATGGCATCTCTGTTTGTACGTGATCCCTTAGTAACTCTCTGAAGTCGCGAGCAGGTCACACGAATTCATGAACATCCTCAAGGTTCCAGGTATTCAGGTCGGTAAGCATGTCTTTTGGTAAGGAACCATGTTACAGGCTCAGCGGCCGGGTTTTCTCAGCGCTGGAATTACGGAGAGTTAAGAGTTCGGGCGAAGACCTTCCTGTTCCATAAACTGTTCTGGCATTTGAATGCCGTGGACTTCTTTTCCAACGTTTTCCGGCACCTACACGCTGCTGTTAGCGACGAGGTCATCAGGAGCAAAAAGTTGTTGATAATTTTAGCACCAGGTGCCATTGGTAGGGGGTGAATACCTGCCTGGATAAGTAAATCTCCTGGTCCGTGATGAGCGACTTTAGTTGCAGACGAAACGGGGGTACTGTTAGGTGTTGCTGAGCCAAACGATAGGGCGCAAAAGTCAATGTAAAGTTGTCACCTCACCGGTTTACTGAGCTACCAGGTAATTGGTAATCAAGGCAACCTTGTCTTGATTTGACCATTCTGCCCTGAATATGGTGCTGCACACGAAAAGCGAGAGGGAGATAGGCATTATCGCAGTGCGGCCCGGGATGACAAAACTTCGAATATTTCCCAAGACGGCTGGATGACTCCCTGCGAAACACATGGATGGTAACTTGAGTACGGCCTATGCGTCCCCACATGTTTCCTGATGCTCCTTTATACTGCGGAATGGTTCTCAATACTACTAGGGGGTTGAGATGCATCTTTTAATCGGCAAAGGGGACTATTTCTAAGGAGTATTTCTTTATCGGAGTTTCTTGTAAATAGGGCCTTTTCAAGGTTCTTTCTGTCCTTCCTGCGTGCTTTCAGCATCAAGCTATCTGAGCAGCAGGAACGTGTAGTTTTTAACTCAGGCCAGGTTCTGAGGCATGGACTCTGGTGGCTTAAATAGGACAGGCGCTCTTAGTTCCGCCCTGGATAACCTTGTTTCCGGAGTTATTCCGGCGTCTGACTCCGGTGTCTCGTCAGCTGCCCGGGTGTTGCGAAACCAATATTTGCCCATGAAGGAAACCGAGATAGATTTTTCCGAAATAAGGATACTGTCATGGTCGAGATACCTATACAGATCAGAATCATTCCGGGCACTTTTCTGCAGAGAACAGCTAGACTGGGAAAATTTAATTGCAAGAAACGCAGCGACTTCATGAGCTTACCGGTTCTGTCGGTAAATGCAGGAATCGCGTGCCTGAACTTTGACTTCTGACTTCCTGGCTCTGATGCCGCTAGTGAACTCCAGATGTTGTGGACAGAAACACCAGTGAAGCGCGCAAAGGGCCAACGTGCGTTGTCTTGACCTTGAAAGTGTCGCTAGTTTAGGCGGAGGAGAAATAATTATTAAAATCCGATAGCTTCACTAATACTTTCAAGAATAACTCGTATCTTGTACATGAAGGTGTCACTTCCAAGTTGTTTTAACCGGTGAACCGCATGGCGATGTGCAGGTTATATGTCATCAACGCACACCCCATTCAACCTATCTGGCGATATGGATCCACTTTACACCCTATCATTCCACAGCGAGATAGGAGCATCTTGACGCGTGACCAGAGGCTGAAAGGAAAATGCATGTGATTTAAGTGATGATTCTTACACTTGCGCGTGTACGACGAGATAAAATGGTGAATTAAATATACTCATTAGATAGCTGTGGGCAACATGTTCACAGATCACTTTCAGGGATGGGATACTCGCGGCACTTTGGGAGCCAGGGTGGCTAACCTCTGCAAGTGCGCGGAGCACATATCGCTGCGGCGTGGTCAAAGGCATGGAGGGATTAGTGGAGCGTTTGAGGTTGTGAAAACTGAGAGCAGCAAAATCTAACCTCGCCGCATCCCGCTACATTCTGTCTCATAGAATGGCAGCGGAATTCCACTTTCGGAGCGCGGAAAGGAGTTTTGTTAAAGCCGGTTGCAGAATGTGTCTCCCGGTAAACCCGTAAATATTTTTATTCAGACGATACATACAACATCGAGGAAATTTCCGGGATACTGAGGGCTTTCAGTAATTTACACAGTTAAATTATTGGATCGGTCGATTTCAAGCCAGAGGGCCAGGCCAGCGCCACTTGGCATTTCTGTGCACGTTACTTGCTCAGGCTCCGCGGATAATTCTGAGTTAGCGCGGTTACGTGCAGTCCGCTAGTATACTATATCGACTGAGCTGGGCGATTTGATTGCACTACTACGCTCCACAATAACGCACTGATGATGTCACATCGATTGGTGATGGAACGTTCGCAATCAAATAGCCCAGCTCAGAGAACAAGCCAACGACCACCATCTACGCTACCTGAGCTACCGACACTATTCTCTGTAGAAAACTATATCGACTAATTGCTAGTGCCTTCAGCATTTCGAAGTTGAGAAAATTCTGACACCCCAATCAATCAAGCTAACCATGTTTTCACACTTCTGTTTCCAGTTCATAAAACGGATTCTTTCGATTGTTTTGATGTTTAAATTAAAGGTCTTAAAATCTCCCAACGAACATCGAGGATGGAGCGGATGCAAGCGCAGGGACAAGTGTAGATGGGAGATGGGGATCGACTAACTGATAAAGTCGGTCACTACGTCCGCAAGCGAAGTTTGCCTCCCTACATGAGTTCAGTTTGATGGCTAAACCTGCGGCAGGCTGTAGAGATTAGGGGTACACTCGGGCCTCCAGAGGGCGACCCGTGGATATACACTTGGTCTTGCAGTGGATTCTTCAATATCAGTAGCCCGCTCTGTTATCTCCTGTACTGCATTTGAGGAGAGATATGTGAGTAGAGGCCTGATTGTTTGTTTGTTCCCTTTTCTACACGAAGCGATTTTTATTCAGGCTTTGAAAAAAACCAGAGGTGCTCTCATGTCAGTTTTGTTGGCGTGCTTGTTCTGAGGAATGACCTCCATAAGATCAACCTGTCCTCCCTCATACGCCTGTCCGATAGACAACGTGGCAGTCTTGATTGTTGCATCAGGTACCTTTTCACAGCAAAAATANCCCCGAAAGAAGAGCGTCGGACAATTGATCATAAAGGAGAATTCGTCATAAGTTTCGTGCAGGCCGCTTTGTTTTGTGTGTACGTCTTACGGACGTTTGAAAAAATGCACCAGCTTTTCCTCGAACCCCCCGATCAAAATGGAGCATTCACCAAAGTTTTTTTCGGTTATAAAATGAAGACTTAGTTTTGTTTTTGGCACCTTTTTTGCTGGTTTTGGAATGCATAACACCCCTAATTTAGAGGCTTAGACAAACTGGTCAGAACAGTTGATCAGTTGGCCCATCTGACAAGCCCACGAACCCGCACATTCGAAATATCGCCAGGCCTCGAAAGGGTGACACCGCATACCACGTCTTACGGTCGAATTTAATCCATGAATGTTGTGGTCTGCGATGGCTCTAGGGGAATGCAGCCTGTGATATACATGCTCATGTTAGAAAGTCTGGAAAACTGGGTGCCGGGAAGTGAACAAAGAGGTTCAACATATTGTTTGTTGGACCCCGATTCTCCACAGTGTGTTGCCTCAAGTATTTAGGCAAAAATACCACCCGCCTTGTTTTCACCTACGTGACTACCCGGTTGTCCTTTGCTTCAATCTAAATATTTAGCGCTTAATGCTTAATTACATGGATCCTACATGCGCTTGTTTCGGTGGTTCGGGAGCCTAGGGGATTTTGGCACATTGCTTTATCTTCTACACGTAAAATCAAAGCCCATTATAATGGCTCTATGATTTAATGAGTAGGGTGTAATGCATTTGTAACTAAGATGAGACTGGAAAGTACCGTGGTGTGGTGGTCCGTTTACCTCGGCGACCCGTTGGGCTATACTGGTGGTTCTCCGTACGACACTCAGAGTCTATCATACCAGGTTGGTAAATGGTGAAAGGTCTTACGGATAGCCTCCTTGTCCTCCATATTAGGGGTCGTAACATGGGACACCGTGTTCCGTAAAAATGGCGGTGCATTTAAATTTCCAGTCAAAAAACGCTGCCTTATGGTCAGGCTTCTAAGCCAAAAGCTCTGTTTGAGGACACTAATTGTCCTCCTGTCTACGTGTAGGCACCCTATCAGTATCAAACTTTATGTACAACTATTAGCCGCGCACATTTATGTGACCTCATGGCATATCGACCGTCGCGTGGCGCACCAGACAGTCTGTATCATACAGCAGAGCGGGGAATCGAAAACATGCTGCTGCTAATGCGTCCCTTCTCTATCTTCCACACACTTTCTCTCCCTTCTGTCTCCACCCCAGTGATAGGCTTATTCTTGTAAACCCAACACACGGGAACGATGACTCCGTTCCTTTTGGAACTGTTTTACAAGCAACATTTGCGCGTCATCCGGCGCCAAAATCCTCAGGCCTCTCCAAGCTAACCTTCAAATCTGGACGCTCTCTCTGTCTGGCCACATTTATTGTCCGCACTCTGAGGCGAGTAGATCAACAAGCTTCCTCCGCTCTCACACCGAAATCGTTTGGCATTGATGTGTGCCGTGCACTAGAAACAAGAATACAAGTTGAAAGCCAGTGGTCGAGCTAACCAATTCACCACTTTGTACTCATTTTCGGCTGCGCACCTCTGGCGATCAAGGGCTGCTGTGGCAGGGTGCGCAGGTGCTTGTATCGTCCTAAGTCACTGGGTGGAAGTATCCTTGATTGACTGGATACCCGCTGATAGTCGCCTCTGTGCGGTCCGTCTGGCAACGTTTGTGAAGTACTTTCACAGGCGATAAAGTGATCAACGCCTGTTTGTCGTGTCCACTTGCACACAAACTAACTGTAGTTCTGGGACTTATAAAGATATGTCTTATGGCGTTCTGAATGCCTTGTTCCGGCGAGCCAAAGGCTCATATGTTACTTTGGTTGCCAGAGATCTGAACGCAAAATAGGGCAGCCTTATCACATCTGAGACTCAAATAGTCGGTGAATCGGAATAACTACGTAGGCACATAAAACGGTGAACGATCGCTTCAGCTGTGTGTTGCGCGCAAGACACGTTTGTGGATTCTGACCGCGCATTCGTCCGAAGTCGCTCATCCTTTTGTTCTGCAGAACCACGTAAGGTGCGAGAAAATTGCTCGACAGCTGAATGACTGGCAAAAAATGGATGTTAGACTAAATTTTTCAGAATCGCATTCTGTATTCTTTACCCAACACTCGATCATCAGATATGGATGCATATTGGAAAGAGATTGCCACCACTTTGCACAGTGCTGGGAGTTTTGCTTGTGGTACGGCGCTACCAGGTTCACCGAAGGACTGAATATCGGAGCGAACAGTGACACTGCTTAAATCTGGAGAGTACAGCCCATCCGGCCCCGAATACAATTTGACGCGATAAGCTATCAGGCGTCATGCGAAAGTGAGCGTGTGAACCGACCATGAATTTTGATGGACACAGGAAGCCAAGAAAATGGAAGAAGTACAGAAAGCCGGTAATGCTCAAATATTTGAGCTGATCCTCACAACCGGTCCTCGGAAACAATCTGTGAGTGAAGCTATTAAGGATCTAAATAGAGTGACTATCTTGAGCAAAGAAGAACGCATCGACTGATTGGTCCACCACTTCAAATGGTTACTTCGTACAGTTATCGTGGCCACAAGCTGCGACTCATCTGTGGCCCAGTGTTGACATAGAACTTTGGATGGTGAACCTTAAACACTAACGGCTTCGGAAGTTCAGGACCGCATATGGTCTCTTCAACGCCACCGAGCTTCTGGCCCGGATGACCTCCCATTCACATCGTTCAGGTATAGGGGTGAATTTCCCAGTCAGCATTTCTCTAATCTGTTTGTGTGCAAATGGAAACGGAGACTGTCCCATAAAAATGAAGTGTCGGTGTTGGTGCTTATTTTCAAAGATGGGGCTCACAGTGAGTGTGGTCGCCAAAGGAAGATCAGCTCAACCCTGACCGTAACGAGACTGTTGATATCACTTATTCTCCGTCACGTTATGACGAAACACGTCGCCGCACTTATAGACCCGAACCTGGAGGACCAGGAGACTGTGTCCATCAGACCTCTAAACATTTACCGACCCGGTACAATAAATTCTAAGAGTTTCGCGCGGACGCTCCCCAGTATAGCTCAGTTGGTCATCGGGAAATACAAGCAGTCACACCACAGTAGGGTCCTGTCTCCTTGTGACGAGATGTATCCAGCACCAGAAGCTGTATTGCTTAGGCCATGCGTTGCGTATTTCGAACCACCATTGCCGAAGGGAGGGTTTTCCGTGCCAAATTCAGAGTATCGAAAGCAGAGGCAGCTAACCCTTGACTTGGCAGAGGAGTATGAAAGGGATTCGGAAACGTTTAGGTGTTGTTTGTGCTGCTGGCTTTCCATGGTGGATGCCACATGATCCCCTTTACGTCAGGTTGGAGACACTGCAAAATATGGTTGATTATCGGTGTCGATGACGTTCGTGTTGCCAATTTCTATTTAAATTGCCTGAATGGGCATTTGGACGTGTAGCCACCTCGGAATGACTGTGGTAAATAGAAATAAGTCCTTTCTCTGTTCGACACAATTCTCTTCTTCGCAACAATGCTTTCAAATAAACTATGGTTGTACGAAAGCAAAACAGAATTTTTAAATCCACTTGTCGTGCTGTCCATGTTTATGATGATGTATCTCCCTCTTCATTACGGAGGCTAACGATTGGCTACCGCAATCCCCAGAGAGGAAACACTAGACCACTTCTACATCCAATTGAGTGATCCTGAACTGTGTTTGTATGTCGTCGGATATGTGTCCACCGGTTCCGCTCTAATGTACGCACGTTGTTGCCTCCTATCGTTCTTCTCCTCTGCACCATCCATTTTTTATAAACGTGCTCGCCTTGTGCAGCGTGGCTCCAGTAGCACCCACTTCTATTTCAGAATTTGTGTGCACCGTCACCACGTCTTTGTGAACGTCGAGTGCGGTTGCCTTTTTGAGTACCCGCGAAAAAAAATCAAATACAGACATCGGATTCACATTCAAGGCGACAACCTGATTGGCTATTCTATCCACAGTCCAGAGAATGCTGTCGTTCAAATCGAATGGCCAATTTAAAAACGAGTCGAGCGCACATTAGGTATGGAATAAGAAAATATGTGCAATAAAGTCATGTGAAAATCATCAACTTCGAAGTAGCTTATCTACCGCACGTGGAAATTAACAGATGACACGTGTGTTAAATTGAGAATATGTCCGCATACCTTGGGTAACTCTTCCATCGTGGGTCCTACCTGAGTGAATCGCCGTGTGTTGTCGGCGTTGCTTCCTTCAATAGGAGGGTAACAGAAAACGGAAATTTTTCGGAATTAAACTCACCAAACACCAAAAGAATTTCACATCCGCTTACCCGATCACTTACTTCATACTCATACTTAATGCTTTTGCGCATTGGGTAAACCATGCCACAGAACTAACGTTATTTCCGGTGCTATTTCCTTTGCGAACTACGTTGTACGACTTCCGCCCAGAAAACAGACAAGAACGTTAGAAAGTTATTGAAAAATAATCTTGTAAAAGTAGTCATTCATTCATCGATAAATAAAAGTGGAAAAGAGGACAAGCGGTGTCCGGCAAGTGCAAACGGCATACCATGAAAGTGACAGTTCTATACCGCGGGCTTACCCAACAGGCGATCGATGGTAGCAAAGCAATATTTCGGCTGACTAGCTGGAAATTTTTCGCTCGAGGTGCTGGTGCTCACGTGATGCCGTATGTCCTCTTCAGGTGATACTTTTTGAACAAAATGTTTGATAGAGTTCGGCATGTGATATATCGACTTTAATAAACATATCAAGAGTAACAGCGCCTGCCGATCAACAAAGCTAGAGATATCCAGAAGACCTTTATGCAAAAGTTATTACGAGGCTAGGTGCCGACCTAATTTGTACTTAATGAAGCGGTACAATAGAACACAACACTTATTTTTCAGGGCTTCTTTGAAAGGAGTTCACACAGAGGGGTTATTATGTTGAACTGAAGTTTTTCATAAGGTCAGCTTATTTTTTCTTGAAGGTCATTGCTTAAACACACAAGTGCACCACTGAACCGCCGTCTGCATTGAAGCGATTTGGTCTCTGATACACAAAGGTCTGCATACTCCTACAGTGTGTATATCCTACCCATCTCCTATTTTGCTGGTGGAAAGTGTGCATTCGTATAGTTTCTGGGAGCTAACCTAGTTGGTCTGATGAATGACCTGCAAGTCAGGGTAACTGGTTTGTGATGCCATAATAACTGCCCTCGCTTAATGGACTTGAGTTCTTTACTCCAGAGGTAACTTTCTACCGAACGATTAGTATGCGAAACAGGGCGCACAATTATCAATGTTCAGCTCAACTCCGTTTTATAAAACACACCAATGATGTCCGCTCGTTTGATGAAGAAACATTCGCAATAAAAGTGCTAGGATCGGTGGACAATTCAATCACCAAATGAACAAGATGTGATGCCAAAGTTTCCCCATGTATAAATAACCTTCCTTACTTGCTCACGCTATACTGTCTAAAATGCCGCTAAGGTAACGGTAGGAATCGGTCCCTAGAAAACATCGAGAGTTCTTAATCTTGCATTATGTTGTTCAGCTTTTTCAGATGACTCATCGCTCGCCGCATGGAGACCGACAAGAACCAGATCACCACAAATAGACAGGGTCTTCACTAGTTAGCTTTTGGTAGCATCCATTCAATACCAAAAACCAACAGGTTTTCCACGGCCATGGTGCTCCAGTTTTGAGTCTCAGACAATCCACTACACAATGCTGTCATCGTAACCAGACTGCTTTCCTTTATACTTGCGGATACATCACCCAACCGACATGCGGACAATTTCAGGGTACATTACGTTTCCCGACAGGGGGGAGTATCTGTTATGAAAGGGGTACCTTTCATCTAATGAGTCCCAGTGAAGGCGAAACCGGTCTTGGGCTGTCGAAGCGTTTCCAGCAACCTTGTCAGTAGTTTTCCTTATGAAGTATTCCGTATTCTTGAGTGTCCTTAATGCTGAACACTGTGGCACTGTGCTATCGGCCACTTCAGCCAAACTGTATGCTCAAAAATCCAGTACAGTTGAATTTATGTGACTGGGACATACTAGTGCATCGGCAAGGTACATGCAAGCTTGTCGAACGGGCATCTGCTCCGGGTTAGACCGGTACATCCCGTTCTTGGCAGCAAGGTTCAACTGAGAAGCAGAAAGAAGACTGTTTGTGTGGTAGACATGTACGCTAACATTGTAGGAAAATACCAAATACCGGGAATCGGAAAAATAATGAATTGTCATCTGTCGCTCCATATTATTATTGTGTGACTTCCTCAGCCGCATTACGTGTTCACAATGCTGATTTCTCAAACTACTGATTGACTGAATCGACTTCCATCAATAACATATGGCACGATGGGTTGGTTCGAAAGTGATGCGTGTGAGAACAGATGTCGAATGTGACAGTGGATTTTCTTGTCCAGGAAAGCAACGCCGACCCTTAACCACAGAAATGGCACGATAGCCGGGTTCGAAAGTGCTGCGTGTGAGAACAGATGTCGAATGTGACAGTGGATTTTCTTGTCCAGGAAAGCAACGCCGACCCTTCTGTAACCACAGAATGCTTTTTTTATTTGGGTAGAAAGGAACACCACTCAGAGTTCACTCTGGCTAGATCATAATCCTCAAATGTCCAAAGGGTGACTACTTCACTTAGTGCTATGTGAGAAAACTCGATTATGTCAAAGCTACGACCACACAACTCACCCTGTCTGAGGGAGCAGATGATCCTTCTGAATAAGGGTTAAAGACACTCGTGTGTTAGAAAACATGTTGGAGTGATTGGTAATTTTACAGTCACAAAGTGTTTGCTCTTTCTGAGTAGCATAGGTATACACTTTAAGTTTATATAACTAATCACCTGCATCGATGCCTTTCATCTATTTTTACGTTTTAATTCTGCCTTATATTCAAGCTGCTCTACTCATGGACTGGAGGAAATAGTTACCCAAATAACAATGTATTGTTGAAAATCATTTTGAAGATGAGAAGGGCGCATTTGTCTGAGATCTCGTGGTCTGCGTGACGCTCTACAGTACATCAAGGCTAATCAGCACTTTGGAGGTAAATAGGCACTCTGACTGAAGCATTTCTCAAGGTGATTGTAATCAACGTGTAAGCTGCACCACAAACTTACCTCTTCTTTAGCACAAGACACCTGGGCAAGGTAGGTGTCGGAAATTTGACAGCGAAGCGGTTGCACTCAAATAAACTTTTGATGATATATCGGTACTACTTTTAGTTGGTCCTCTACGATGGTTTTCTGTAGCGTGCACTTTGTAGGTGTTTATGTGGCTACCAACTGTGACCAAAATTAGCTTAAAACCAATCTACACGGTTTCGCGAAAATAACTTAGAGACGAGGTTACTGAGCAATAAGATCCGTTTTGGTGGCTTGGCATATGACAGTAAAGCAACTGCCAGTCAGAATGATGGGTGTAGTGAACTTCGACACGGGTGGGTACCGGAGAAAAAACGAAGTGCTTGATGGAAAGGAAAGGATGTCAAATGTCCTGTGCATCAGTAAACAAGCAGAAACTTTTTCGAGAAATGCACTCATTTGCAAATCAATTTGGTTTCCACGAGAGACTCAACTGAATCTCTCGTTTATGATGTTCAACAACTGAATGTATTGCACACAGGCCGACTCATCTTTCAGTTGGTACGATATTAGAGATATCGCAGTATATTTTCATGAATTAAACTGTCGAAGAGTTTTCAGCAACCTTGTGAGTAGTTTCCTTCATGAAAGCAGAAACTTAAGTTCAACGTTAGGGCAACTGGATCTAACTGCAAAACTGGAAGGTGAAGCGCTAAACAGTCTAGCAATAGAATCGAAGCTATATACTTAGTTAAATGTTTGCGTGAGGAACTCGATAATTTGCAAAACATTGCATCGCTCGAAGATATGCTGAAACGCACAAGTCTTGAACGTATTGAAAATTCAAAGGTTCCGTGACAAGGGAGATTTTCCAATGGAAGGGTTTTCTTCCAAGGATAGACACACCATGAACTAAGAATAAAAAACTACTAAGGAAATAGAACAGGAAATATGATCCTGGTGCAGCTCATTATATACCGATATTTTGAGCAATTATTTTCACCCAGTTTTAGTTACAGGTCAGCCTGGCCTAGCCAGCTATTTGTCACAGCCGTCTTGGGTAGAGCTTTAAAAACTCGATATTGATGAAAAAACATTCCCCGGGGCCATTCTGAATAGTTCAAGTCAAGATGTAAGAAGTTTTGCGCATAAACCTCGACCAAAACTCACGTGACCTCACTTTTTGGACACTTGGCAGTCTACCTTTTCATTTTCCGGTTCTGTGTAACGCCGCAGGACCACATGCCTTGTCGCGATTGAAGTGTCCGTACGCGAAACATCTTACCTCCTTACTTTCGTAGTATGAGAGAGTATCACTATTCAGTATTCACTCGTCGTGCATTTTGTTGCGTGTTTTCATTCATTCCTTATCAGAACTGAGTAGTGGCATCGGAAAAATTTAGCCAATTCTTCAGTTGTTGCACATCAAACAGCACTGCAAACCAGGAACAGAATCAGTTCACTTTGGTCATCTAACTAAAAGTGTTTTTCAGTAATTTCCAAATGTATCGTCCGTTAGAACAGAAGTGCCGAGTAGCAATCTCCGTGGAACAAGATTTGTTACGAGTTAAGTAGGCTGTATACAAATGAACGTAGGTCATGTTCGAACGACTCAGTGATTGATTTATTTGTACTGATCTGGCAATACATATTCTTAACATCTTTAAACAAGTTAAGCAGTCGAAAACTGCAACAAAAATTACGTCGATCAACGACCGTAGTACACTTCACTTCCGAGACGGCAGTGTGAATAAACTCTAGTATACAGTGTGGTAAATATTGGCAATAACGTTCACTCACACGCGATCGAGTTATCGGACACCAGGCCTGGTCCTGCCACTCGGATCTGTCACCATGACCGTTTGTAGAACCACTGTGATATTTGTGTATGAAGTGGGCGTGGATCCGAGTACTACGAGACATTGTCGTTTGGCCTTATCACATACAAGATGAAGTCATGAATAACCCTCTGGTTGCCATCCCGTATTTATTCCTCAAGACCAGTTGTCTGAATCAGTATGGTGGGCTTGAGAATGGCCCGCGACGAATAAAGATCACTATAATCTGGTTACCAGGGGGACTCGGAAATTGTCTTCATCGTCTGTGACATACCATCTCCGAGTAGTTGAAAGTACCTAACTAGACGTCTTTCATCAAGGCTGATCTAATGATGTTTTTAAGAGGGCCGAGAAACGATGACAGGTGCAAACATAGTGTGAGACGGGGCGGAGTGCTTCAGTGGCATGAGAAAGTGGCAAGAGGAGGTGCAGTAGTGACGACTGTTCCATCGCTATCACCTCAGTCCAAGTTGTAATCGATTGTGGTGGCAACCTTTTGGTCCATTCCATGAACCGCTTGCCATTTGAAGTATCTGCCTTCCTCAATCCTCCAGCGCCATTGTTAGACTGGGATTCCCCAAGGTCACAGTCTGACTAGGGTTTATTCAGCATTTTGTGATCTCCACACAACAGGTTAGTGCGCGGTATATGGCGTTGAGTGTTCTTTCTTTCCAGAACCTGACCCTGCATGATGAAAGCTTGCACCTGTGCCATTGCTTATTGCATTATGAAGAGCGTGGAACATGCTCGTCCTTTATCCAGGTTTCTGGACTTTACACGTGCATTTCAGTACTCAATATACTTACCTAACCTGAAAGCTGTTCATGGTGCACCTTCGAACGGGAGGCTAACCCTTTTTCACTGACCTCATGTACATTCTTCCAAATCTGTCACGCAAAATTTTAAGTAGTCATCGTTCTCTTAAAAAACAAACGATATTAATCGTAATACTTGTCCTCTTATGTAGCTCGGGGACAAAATAGCAAAAAGCGTTATTCAACTCCGGAAAAAGAGCCCAAATCACAGTTAGTTCCCAGTTCTTTAATCACAAAGCCCCAAATTATGGGCGACAGAGCCCAAATCACAGTTAGTTCCCAGTTCTTTAATCACAAAGCCCCAAATATATGGGCGACAGTCTAAGAGTAAAATTAGAAATACTGAAATAGTTTATCTGATTACTTTGTACAAGCACAAAAGACTGGATCAATTGACGCGTACACCACCAGAGTAGTTCCTACCTAGAGTCACAGAAAGCATACTATGTAAAAGAACCGGAAAACAGGTTACCGGAACAGTGATAAACCAATGTCATTCGTGTAGGCGGTCTGGTAAAGACGTGCAGAAAAGCACTCAGTATTCACGTGTACATTCGTCGGGGTTTCGGTGATGGGGTACTTTGTTGTGATGGGTGTAGAGTTCGGGAGAATCGATCCCAGGCGACAATAAAGGTCCATTCATAGAAAGTACCGGGTGTGTTTTCCAGTGAAGGTAACTTCTGGTTGCTGACACTGTGGAGGGGTAAGTATTCAGAACAACCACCGACTAGTTGCGAGATGTACAGCGGCAAATGTATTTATCGAGGATATTATCCATTCTGGCCACTTTGCATTTGGTCCTCTTATGTTGGACTATTGCCACTGGTTTTGCGCTTCTTGCGTCTTTCGCAGTAACCCCCCCGAGACAAAACCTAGAAAACTTGCTATTTCTCTGATTCCCCACTTTCAGATTTCCATTGGATCTCATATTTCTGAAGAGGACATCACTACCTCTCTAAAAGGTTCACAAATTCATTTGCCTTCACTCGATAAAGTATCACTAAACTCATTATTTGCGGGAAAATGCAGCAAAATTAATCTTTTTGAAAAGCTGAATGGTATTTTTGAAAAGCGAAATTTTTGGACGCAATACAGCATGTCGGTGGATTTAAAATGGCTCATAACTTGGCGAAACTTGTGGTTAAAAATCCAGAACTTCCCTACTAGTAGTTAAGTTCCAATGGCTAAGCTTCCACCTCTTTGATAAAACAGCGTAGTTAGATCATTTCAAGACAGGATACGACAGCCAATTCGAAGGCATCCCTGAGGGGATTCGGAATCAGACCTGAAAGAAAGTCCAGGAATCTAACCCTCTTTGAAAGGACGACGATGAGACACTTTTATCGACAAAATGTACGTGGAACGTATTGGGCATACTGTTGCTTTGAAAAGAAACTCCAAGCTGGGTTTTCCTCGTTCATGATGCCATAAATCTGGCTCTTTGATTCAAACATGAATGAAGATGCTAACTTTGGTTGTCACACTGGCTTACACACCGCTTCACCGAAGTCCCCCTGTCCTACGAAGGTGCCGGTGGTCAAAAGTTGGGCGACAGAATACGGCTGCCTGAATATGAGTGATTGGCAGTAATGCCCCCAGTTTCTCGTCCTCAGGTCTGTACAATGGGGATAAGTAATGAAACAAAAAGCGAAGATTGGTTGGTAAATTAAAAAGGCGGAAACACAGACAGTTGATTGTCAGCGAAGTGCAAATCCTATCTAATTGGATTGTGTATGGTATTCTAGAGGTTGGTTGGGCTATTGGGGCGACCGATGAGCGTCAGATGATCAAGCTTTTGACACATGATATAGAGTAACTGCAGTTTGAACCGTAGTCGAGAAACACCGTTGTATCAATTGCATCAGAATTACTAAGCAAGTAAAAACCGATAATCTCCAAGTCACGGTTACTATTGGGTACCCCGTTAGAGACAAACCCTACACAAGGGATAAATAAATTTTGTGTCGCAAAATAGCTGTAGTATGATGTTGTCTAGACCTAGAACACACTACTGAAGACCCTCCAGCAGCCATTATAGGCCGGTATATGAGAGAAATTCAAGTGAGTTTCCTGCCAAACCCAGTTTCTTTGGGATGTAAGGGTAGTTTTTCAAAAAGCTGCAGTAATGTGTTCCAAATAACTGCATTTAGGGTGACGACCACTTGTCGAGTAGCAGCTATCTCCTGTGTGGTTAGGGATGATTTTGCAAGCTATCCCGGGGGTGTTATTACCTTTGGGCAATACCGTCATTGCTTGAATTAACGGAGAATCGGTAAGGAGGGAAAGCATGATGAAACACAACGTCAAAGCAAGCAGGAAACAACGATTGACGTTGACGGACACTGCTTAGTCCGCCAGGCAATCAGTCGGTGGGGTTTGAGGCAATGAACTAGACCTATTTTTAAAAGCAGAACTATTCGTTATTAGTGTCAAAATATATACATCGGAGGCGGAATCAGTTGGAGATTGCGGAATGCTCCTAGAAGCTGTCACGGTTCGTTTTGCGTCTTGATGATCCTATGCGTTGATGCTGCACTTTATATAGTAGCCATCAAAATAATCCCTCCTCCAATAGAGGCCAAACCGTATTTCCCCCCCCCCAGTTGGTCTCTCTTTTCCAACAATTGTTCACAAGTTGCTGACTTACCTCGCCTAGATCATCGAAAGCATTTTTTTATGTACCAGAGAATTCGTTCTTCACCTCCCGTTGGTATTTCGATCCGGTTTAGACGTAGGGTTCCCACCAAATATGTCCTGCCTCAACAGTGAACCTGCAGGCGAGATAGGGGTAAAATTGCTACTTGTCAGCGTGTCTCCATTCTCTGCCAAACCGTCATTCGCCGGTAGAGATTCTGTCCATAGAACTAGCTTCAAACTCAAGCCCAGTCGAAATCAACGTCAGAAGATACTTAGCGAACAGAGTTCACTACGCTGCTAAATGTAACAAGGCAAATAAAAATGAGAATACACTTCAAATTTGGCTTCATTAGCAGACAGGATGGGGTACAAAAGTAGGTTTAGTTGATCAAACCGAGGGTAGCCATGCAGTCCAACAATGAGAGAAAAAAAAACTACCAGTAAAAACAAGGCAACAGTTCGGTTTAACGAGTCTATATGAGGGGCTTCTGGGTGGCGACGAGAAACGAGAAATCGACAAACGAGGCAGCATGCCATTCGAGAACGCAGTGACGGCACACACACAGACACACACCAAGGGTGTTCTATTCAATACCATCAGAACCACACCTAAGTCCATCGCTCGATTTCCTCGTAGTTAACCACTAGAAGACAGAAACTAGAGCGTTATGTCTCGCACTGATGTTTGCACTTTCCACTGGCATTAAAAAGTATTTCACTCAAGCTGATTTTGAACTAATTACACTAACGAATCCCCCCTATGCTGTTGACGGAGCATTGCTGTTCGTATCTTGAGAACGTCTGTGAAAAGTAGTAAAGAGGAAAGAATCATTGACAATGCATCGCAATACCAAAGTCTTAATTGGCTGTTCATAAGATTGCTTTGCCCTATTTTAGAATCAAGCAGGCATCACCTGTGCGTAGTTCAGCGGCTGTGAGATTGCCACTGATCCACGATGAAGGCCAGGGGAGCTTTTTCCAACCTCCGAGACCTATGGCGCCGACTTGACGAGAGTTCCTCTGTCAGGGGAAGAGTTTACACTGCGGCGATGCTATCCATACTGATCAGAGAGGCCCCTACACGCGGAGGACATACGTAAGATGTCATTGTTTGATCATCGGTGTCTCCAAAGCATCGGTCAGATCTGGTGGGAGCATCGGATTATAACTGCTAAAGTACGCCGGATGGTCTTAGGAAGAAGGAACTCTCCCGCAATAGGTAAATTACTCACACTTCATAGGCTGCGCTGGTTGGATCATGTACTGTGCATGCCTAAAGATCGTCTGTCTCCCAGAGCCCTTTCTGCTGAGACCTTTGCTGAGTGGAATTGACCGAGAGGTGGACAGTGTATGATCTGGCAACGAAGTACAAAAGCACTAACCAGTAAACTTTGTTGGGTGAGCAACTGCCGCTTCCCTGGATGGGGACCCCGGGACTCAGATCACCAGTGGTTAATGACGTTGGAAGAAATCGCCAATCGCACAGTCATGGGTCCTTAAGCATCAAAGCTATCGCCTTCAATGCGTAGCTACCCAATTTCCGAACAAACTGAACACGCCTTCTCCTCCAAGGCTTGATTGTACGTACCAAATACCCGTTTTCCGGTGATTGAAACTGTAGCAGCTGGAACCAGTTTGCCAATAGTACACGGTTTATAGCTGATAAATTGAACTGAATTGAAGCTAGTCCTAGTGAGTTGTGTAACTTTATTCCCGTTAGCTGAGTCCCACTCATTTTCTTGTGGGGCAAGATGGCTCAAGTGGTTAGAGCGCGGATTTATTGACCGGAAGGTTCGTGGTTCGAAACCGACCTCTGCATCTCGACTTTGCCTGCCTAGGCTTGGGCGACCTGGCCGTATCCCAATCCTCGTGCTTCCTTCGGGTAGCATGGCAGCTAGGCACCGGAAGGGTGTTACAGCTGAACGATTTATTTTTATTGTTTTATTGTTTTTTACTCATTTTCTTGCTGATACCCTCCCCCTAATAATATCGGAGTAGGCGTAGAAAAATCCAGTGTTGACAAGATTTACATGGATGCCATTTCTACGGTTGCAAAATGGCTTTGATTTCGTGAGATGTATTCACTCAATCCAAGCAAACTCAAGCAGAAGCGGTTTCGCCAGGGTAATCGGTGCTGGTCTATGGTAGCTGTATTAACAGTAGACGAACAAAGGATCATTCAGGCGTGGTTCGAATCACAATGACCTCGAAGTCAAGTTATAAAATGGACGTTTTTTGGAATAAATATCATTGAAAGGACCTATCGAAAAATTGCAAACAACTGGAATTTAGGTATAAACACGATATAGTGAAAATGGAATGCAATACCATACGCAAATTAGAGAACAGAAGACCATTACTCACTAAGTAGTTGAAACTTTGCCGAGAAGGACTTAGCGACGTCTACCACGATTTTTCAGCTGAGATTTCCTTCTTTCTGTGAATAAAATCTACGCTGAAAAGTCCAGAAGTACTGTACAACAGTTTCCTCCTTATTATGGACTATCGGAAGTGTGCATATCACGGAACTCCGGAAGTTTCGAGCGTGACTGAACACTTGAAAGTTTGACAACGAACGCCTGAACACCAGTGAGATTCTCTGTTTCTATCATCAAATTATTATCAGTCTACCTGGAAATCTGTGGGCGTTTTGTAGAGGCTAGCTAAATGAGCCGGTCTATTGCTAATGCATGAGTTCTAAAGAAAGCGATAAGGAGTGATCACGGTAGAGTTCGAGCTCTGTTCGAGTAAGAGATGGCTGGAAGATTTCGATAGCCACGTGAGATTTGGTTTCAGCGGTAGGTCTACGCTAGTCCCTTGGAAATCAGCATCGGATGGGCAAAATGAACTCAGTGCTGTTTGGGGGTGATTAAGAAGAAACAGGCATGCGATGCTGATACCTTATTTTGGGATCCCTTGAAAAGAACTTGAGCCACAAAGAACAAACCTGATACATGAAGCAAAAAGCGTAGATGGTAACGGAGGAACATTTTCTGTGGAGGCAGCCCAGTCCGTATGAAGTCTAAGCACACTGGAAGTTCTGAGTGTTTTAAAATTGTAGGCTCAACTCAACAATATGTGGAATATGCTTCTAAACAACAGAGGTTGGTAAAATTCCAGTAAACTTGGACAGTGAGAAAATATTGTTTTTAGACAGTGCCGTAGAACATCATCAGACTTTGCAATATCATTTTAGCGCTAAGTTACGAGTACTTAGTGCTGGCAGAATGATATAAAATGAAAACGGAATACAGGACAAAGCCCTGGCAAACATTGTTAGAAATTCTAATCAAGGCACCCTGCTAGGATAATTTTGACGCAGCTCCCAGATGCTATATGATGGTCTGGGTTGGCTTGAATAAAAACTGAAAATATGAAACCTGCAGAGAGATTACTCATAAAAGAGATACGAAACATGAGGAAGGTGTGAGCGATAAAAAGCAGGTAATTGCAGCTTTTAGGGGTGGGGTACTGAGTGCGTGCCCAGGCTAGCATATGTAGGTGGTATGCGTTTAAAAAGTATAAACAAGAACCGAAGAAAGAGAACTTCGGAGATGACACTTTCAAAGACGTAATTGAGCTCTCGAAAAGGCGTTCAGTGCCCTTAAACTCCGGTGCTCAGCTCACCTTTACAAATATAAAAGGCATCAAGACAACACGGACCCTGTTGAAAAATGTTTGAGGAACAAAAAAGACAATTCTGCTTGGATTTTTGAAATAAACTCAGATGGCAAAAGGCATTTTAAATGTGTTCGGGTTCAAGAGAAAGAAATTACCCTAGGAGAGAATCTTTCGCATAGACAAAACTTCGTGACATTGTTGGAGCCTTTTGAAGGGGAATGAGGTATGGTCACTAACTGGTACATTCCATTTAAGCTAGCTTAGTTGATCAACACAAGAATGCCAGCATAGCTCTTTTGAAAACTACCACTGAAGGTGCTAGCCACTTACTGCAGTTATACATGGATAGGTGTCCCCGTAACATCGATTGTAAAGTGCCAGTATGTGTTTGTACGTGGGAATATTTACACAAATATCTGAATACCAACATGTTTTCTTCACCTATCGACCTCAGAGTTATCCTTTTGCGTAAAATTCATTAGTTAGATGTAAGATTAGCTCGTCCTTCCCTTCATCTTCTGTTTATCCGCATTATGTTTTTCATTTTTAAAGTTCGTCTTCTTGTCTGTTTTTCATATGTGCTGTTGTCCCTGGTAAACGGTTTTTCTGAAAATCTGTCGGCAATAAATCGTAAAGAAATGCCATCGTCCTCTCCCGATGTGAAACTGGGATCTTGAAAGTTTAGATAGGGGCTCCCGAGAGCACATGTTCTGGGCTTGACAACTCGAGTGATGTACTTTGAACTTAGAGTGCGTGGCAGAATTCAAGGCCTCATGATTATCGTTTGGAAGAGAATGCAGTCGCGAATTTCGGTTGTTCTAGAGAGTGACCAGATTCGATAGGTGACCCATCGGCAACCAGGTTGCTGGTTAAGCAAGTAATTATACCTGTTACAATCTTTACTGGCGTCAATATTGAACAACCAGTGTGAATTACATCTAACGTTTTCTCTTACCTGTCGTCGCTTTGTCATCGCGTTTTGTTGTCATGTTTTTAATACACATATCTATGATGCAGATCTAGATGAACATATTTGTTTTATTCTGCAATACACAAGGTTTATCATCTGTAACGAGCTAATTTATTTTCGGCCTAATATTGATGTCACGTGACTACCAAGGTCAATGAAACATGGTCGATAGCCAATCAGACGTTGCCCTTCAGTGAACGCAACAACCAATAAGCTAGACAGATTCTGTCTGGTTACGTAACGCGATTACATAATTATTTTCAAGTTTCAGCACATTGCTGATGAAGTTAGAGAGTTTTTAATGTAGTGCCAAACATGCCACCGTGATATGAAACCGTTGCATGCTTGCCTGATGTGTATGGTTTGATTAGCTGTGATTTCACCTGAAAAAAGTGATTACATCACCAAACACCTGTGCATGGATGCGAAAAAAAATAATCCGCGAGGAATCGGATGTTTAACTCCGTGTAACCCTACAGATTTGCTCTAAAGCAGGATGGACGAGATATGAGCGCAACCAGGCAAATAATGACGCCAGGGTCGCTCAGCATGCATATTTATATATATATCCATGGAATCGATGTACCGCACAACACTAACTGTAGTATCAATATCATGTCTACGAAGGTGGATGTCCTTTTTTGGTTCCAAGTTTCAGATTTTTCACGAGAAAAAGATCGTGATGGTCGGGTAGAAAAAATACAGTCTACTGATAGTCAGTCTGATTAAATTGTTTTGCTTATTTTGAGAGACCGAACCGAAACATCTATAGTACATTCAGGCAACAATGTCAAGTTGGTGCAAACCGCGCTTTAATGACAGAGTAGGGGAAATCTATCGAGTTGCATTGGTGCAACACATGACTCGATGGTAACCTGAAAGCATGGATTTGTGGTTTAACTTTGAGTCAACCATTTAAGTAAGTAATACCTCGAGCTCTGTTGCTACGTCCTAGTGTGTCTTGTAAGGCGGAAGCACTGTATTGGCCAGTGGCGCAGTAAAACAATGCTTATGGGTTAATGGTTACGAAATCCTATTGGGACGTACCCTTCGTCAGATCGAATTGCTGGTAACATCAACACCGAGAGATTCAGCTGGGTTCCAGGTGAGTCTCTCGAAAAACCAAATTAGTTTGCAAATGAGTGCATTTCGCCAAAATTACTCACTTTTGTCTTAGACTGCCGATCTGGGAACTGTTTTCAACTATTGTATTGTCCCTCTGTTCAGCATCAAACATCTGGATAAGTTTTGGGCAATTTTGACTTCGCATTCATCCACTTCCGAAGTTCATTTTGTGTCCCCCCTGCTAAATGACCTGGCTGGTACAGTTAACAACAATATTCTTGATGCAGTGGATATACTAATTAGGCGCACTCCGAATTCGAATACTATGTTTACCAGAATGACTTCTTTATGGTTTCAAAACTGTCCATCGTAATCTATTTACACAAACGTCTTCACGGCTGCACATTTCTGAAACATGCCCCCCAGTAACCGAAACGTTGGAACAGTGAACAGATAACTCTTTTCGAAAGAAAGCAGTAGTATATGTAGAGTGGTCTTACCCAGTCCTAAAAGAAACCTACTTAGATCAGTCTAAGTTTTTTTATCCGGTTGATAAAATGAAGAAAAATATAGTTCAGCTATAGCACCATTTTAGTGCCTAACCTCCACGCAACCAGAAGGAAGCGTGAGGGCTTGGATACCGCCAGGCTGCCCAATCATAGACAGGGGGAGTTGAGAGGCGCAGGTGGGCTTCGAATCACGAACTTTGCAGTCAGTAAATTCGCGCTCTAACTACTGAACCATCTTGCCCGGTGGTTGGGCTTTTCTTTATAACTTAATCTTAGTTTTGGAGGAAATGAACAGAATCCTAGTGCATTAGGCGGGTTGGAAACGCTCTTGTAGACAGTGATATTACTGTCTACAAGTGTGCAACCTGTGAATCCAGTGCCCCTTGGGGTGGATGAAACTGGGATCTTTATCGGATGGTCGATACTGTCACTAAATGTCAGAAGCACCTATTCCTAAAAAGGCATATCCTGCGAGGAATTAAAGTGGCCTCCTCACAGAACACTATACACAAGGTTGCGTGAGGCATATTCGTAATGCACTACTCATAAGGTTGCTGAAAATTCTTCGACAGCACGACCAGTTTTGTCCTACTTGGGGCTCATCAGGCAGGCGCAGTCCCAGAGTTTTCGCTAACCTTATGTTCTGAGTGAACTCAAATTATACAAACCTAGTGAAGTTTGCTTAGTTCCGAATTATTTTTTTGTTTTAATGAACCCTAGATGAATTTCTCATTTAGGATATTCTTAATCTCGAAGACTGCTCTTACTTGACGAGCCTCAATAAGGATGAAACTGGTGGTGGACACATTAGTAGTGTTCCTTCAAGAACGACGTCTCGCGCGACCTTTCGAGCATCGTACCAACGGGTAGATGAAGTGGTTCTTATGCAGTACATTTTTTATGAGTATTATGAACGAGGTGCTCAGTTGGGATCCCGCTGGGCCTCCTTTTAAACTGGGAATCAGTGTATTGCATGAGTGACTCTATTTTGCCCCACGTGCCTCTTCGTAATATGTCTCAGTGTCCATTTCAGTGGCATAATCGTATACTCGTCTTTAAAAACTGCGTGGATAGTTTTTTCCAAGGCTTTATTTTCGAAGGAGTACTGCCTTTGAGACGATGACGCTTAAGGTAGGGACCAAGCACACGCAGTGTCGAAATCAAATCGATTGACGCATCTCACTCCAACTGACCAGAAAATCAATTTCAGTGGCTACCATTATGAGAGGTTGAGCGCCAGGAAACTCAACAAACTGTGCATTAAGTTAATCCAGAAACTCCACAGTAGATGTCCGCGTTTGAAAGCACCGGTCAGATGGTGTCACGTGGCTCCAAATGAAGGAAGCTGTGTTGGGATTGTTGAGTTCATCTGAATATTGCGGGAACTCTGAGATATGTTTTCACCAAAAAAACGTTTCTTCTGACATCTTCCAGTCTGTTTCCCTCTATAACGCAAATTTTCAAATGATATTTCTACAGCCTTTCTTAAATTGTGCGAAGAAATCCAACATTTCAAGTATGAAGCCTAACGGACCGAGAAAATAAATCAATTCAACCAACTAAAGAGTTTAAATTTCACCTCACAAAAATGCTAACATTGTCGAGGTCACTATTTGGGACGCCCATAATTGCAAGCAAAGCAGGCATAAATTTTTATAGAAATACACTCATTTGCAAGTCGATTTGGTTTTCACCAAAGACTCAACTGAATCTCTCATTCATGGTATTCTACAACTGAATGTGCTGCACACAGGCCGCCTCATGCTTCAGTTGGCACGATATTCGAGATATCACATCATATTTTCACGAAGGAAACTGCTCACAAGATTCAAGTAAAACATGAGGTTGACGGAAACTCGGGGACTGCACCTACCTGATGAGCCTCGAGAAGGGCGAAACCGATCGTGGATTGTTGAAGAGTTTTCAGCAACCTTGTGAGTAGTTTTCTTCATGAAAACGGACGTAAGCTTATTGCACGCTGTTCCAGTCTTATTCGGCACTGGTTAGATCAAAAACAGTTTTACACTCATCGATCGATTATGATATTCTTCAACTGAATGTGTTGCATAAAGGCCGCCTCGCATTTCAGTCGGTGCGATATTCAAGGTATGGCAGCGTGGTTTTATGAAGGGACTACTCGTAGGGTTGCAATTTGACTTCAAGCAGAACACGAGGGGAACGGAAACTTGGGGACTACGCTTAAGTGATGGAAACCACGAAGGGCTAAACCTGTAACGTGTCGTCAAGGAGTTTTCGGCAACGTTTCTTCTTCAATAAAAACGGTCTTACTTTGTTCTTGGTCTGTTCTCTTTTTATGATTGTTTACATTTAGGTGAAATCGATATTATTCATACCATATTCAATATATCTGTTTTGATCACATCTGAATCCATGTATGCAAGATGTGTTTCTTACGTAACGAAGGTCATTGCTTTCATAGTGTGGTTATCACAACCGTTTTCTGAAAGGAAACAAGTGATCTTTTCCTTGGTTTTCACTAGAAGCATGCTTCACTAGGTTGAGTTAGGCCTCAATGCTGCTAATTCGACTTCTGTGAGATCAAGAACTCTTCTGGTGTTGACGACAGGATTAAAATCGTTGAAAATATTTAGGAAGGCGCCTATTCTGGGTTGGCTCAGAATCTCAGTGACCTGCATGCAGTGGCGCACTTAAAAAACGTCCCAGAGTAATCGGCAAATGGTGATTTCCGGTGACTGGAACTGGAAAGTGCGTCTGAAAAAATTGCACCGAATGCACTAAAGGACACACGGTTAGAGAACTTCACACCAGCGTTGATGAGCACAAAAGAAAAATAAACTAATAGCCGGGGAACGTAGACGAATATAGAGCGTTGGTGAAAGACTCAGCGGGACATGTTCTAGACACGAGACACGAAAGAGATCCCTGAACATCAAAGACCTGAGCAAATTGATCTGGAATTCTCTGGAATCATCAACTGCAAGGTTAAGGCAACCAAACTAACCGAAATGATCTTTTAAGGGGCATTCTACACCTATCTAGTGTGCTAATTGGAGGGGATATTTCTCATTGGTTCCCCACCTTAAAACACGGTTAACCTTCGCACTTGACGAAGCCTTCGTGTCAATGGCGAAAAGTTGCCCGGCTAAAGAACACCGACTGTTTACCAACCCCTTCTGAAACAGTAACCGTTTCACGTTCATATGTACCGTTCTTTGGATGCCTATCCTGATGTCGCACCCACATCAATTATGTAGGTAGTTGACCTTGTCTATCATGCACTGCTGATGTGTCAGTGTGCCTCGTACTTATCAGACAGATAGTCGATCTGGTGGTTTTTGTCTCCAAATCAGTCACACAGTGTAGCAGTTCACTAACAGAATGCTTCTAATTGGGTTGTGAAATTGAGTGAGCCCAAAATTATTTGCTTCAAAAAAAGTGCTTCGAAGAACAGCGCAGCCCGTTGACTTTGTTAGAAAGGCGTTTAATAAGCGTGTTCAACTTGTACTAAACAATGACGAAGGTTATTCGTTTAACAAGCTAGATAATTAGCACATAACTGGTCCTAGTGAGCACTCTATAAGATGTTCTACTCACATACCGTTTTACATGTACCTTACAGCTGTCTGGGCATGTCACGCGTTTCCAGTTCATCTTCCGATGAAAGGAAAAAGGCCTTCGCTGCGGAGTTATTTGTTAGAAAATGCCAACTGACCGGTTACAGACCACCGGATAGGGAAGCAAAACTCTCATTTGCATCTTATTTACAAAAACTGGACATCCATCTTCTCCTGAATGCGTCTTCTTGAACTTTCCTGGATATTCATTGACTCCAGTCATTCATTGATCAAATCCAAGCAAATGCTACAAAGCGACTACACAAATTCCGCAACAGACCTCCCCTATTCAAGAGACGCAAAGCGAAATCCCAAGAACAAAACATATTACTCGCATGCCCACCCATCAGTGGTATCACCGTTACACCGATAGCTGCTGATCGGCTCCAATCACCTTTGCCTATGTCCGACTAACATAACAAAAACATAGGGTGTTCCATGACAACAACGTTATCCCAATATGATTAGTGGGGTTATGCCAGCGTGGTTCAGCTTCCACGAAGCACAAAATCGATTCTGCTGTCATCTTCCACCTCCGTTTGGCTAATGTTGTGATTTAAAGCAACCAAAAGCGGGAAGTGTTCAGAGCCATTACACCCAAAAACGAATGCCAGTCTGTCTCAACAAATAGTGTTTTGTTGGCAGTAGAACCAGCTCAACCCACACACCATCTTTCTTGTTTTTTCTTTACATGTCGGGATTTGACGTGAGAAATTTGACGTGGAATTGAATTGGTACCGTTTCTGCCTTGAGGTAGCATTGCAGATGTGCGGAAAAAGAACTCACTGGTATCCACATAAGCGTACGTGGAATTTAAGTGAAGTCACGGTTCAGTTTGGGGGTATATATATATATATATATGCTGACATCCGAATTGTATTTGCTGGTCGAGAATGGTGCAGCTGTTGGAAACCTGTGCATGTACAGAGAGCCATAGATGGTTTGAGAGGATTCGATTAAGGCACTATAAGCAATCGTTTGCATCGGTTTAGAACCAGGGTATAAGATGGGCGGCTGAAAGTTCCGAGGCTTGCTGCAAGCCACTAACCAGTCTAAACAAGGGGCACCGGTGTCAGTGACGTGTTAGACGTCAAGGTACAAGCGTCTTCCTCAGGGTACCTTCCTCAATACACATAAACGCTGAATAGGACAACATCATTTTATGCTTACCTGCAGGCACCCAGAGTTCCAATTTAGCGCCACATTGCATCAAATTCATGAAACAACCGTATATCGAGCAAACCCCGGGAGCAACGCCGACAGTGGATCGGTCTGCAGTGCGACCAGGCTTATGTGTCTCCAGACTTCCTCCGTGACCAACTGTATCGGGAACACAGATTCCCGAGCATGGTGGAGAAAAACGATAAGATAGAGATACAGCTAACATCAAAACGTCAGGAAATAACGAAGGAATTCATGAACAGTCTTGTGTTTGGATGTTAGCTAAGAGAAGATTATGCAGCTTGCAGTATGAAACTTCACACGAACAGATTGGGACGTCCAATGTGTAGATGTAAAATACTGAGATAAAAACTGGGTATTCATGACTTTAACAGAAAAAGATACTTTGGCTGGGGTAGGAGCGTGGGTTTTCGGTCTATCTGGTATTATTAAACGCAAGACAGCTCAGTGGTATCTAGGCCTTTTGATTTCCGCACCACGATAGTTCAGAACCTCAACAGCTAGGTTACTAGTATTCAGCTGTGGGTATATTTTCCAGGTAAGGGTCCGCGAGATCTAATTTTTTTCAGACAAAATGTTCTTTTTCCAACACAGCTTTTGATTTCTGAAGAAGCCACAACGAATTTTTCACAACCGCTCCTCTTCCGGCACATGGACACGTACCAAGGACAGTTCTTTTCGTGTTTGGATAAAAATAGCATCAATTTCTTAGGTTCGATAAAAAGGAATTGATTTTTCTAAAATAACTGTTAGTCGCGCCGTTTTTCAGTTCACGGCTGTACAGGCCACATGTCTAAACTACACTAATGGTTCACAACCAAAACTGCGGAATTATCGATCTGGAACGTGGGCTTACCGGTCAATTCAATGTTTGCGAATGGTACTAATGAAAGAGGATTTCTCGAAAAGCTTATGTAGCTCGAAACTTCCATTCTGATCTTTCATCAGGATTAAACTGACAACCATAGACAGAAAGGGATTTCACTCGTATTCGGACCACCTTATGAACCTTGTTATTCATTTTGCGTGCGGCAATTCTGATATATGAAAAAAAGCGCAATATAACTAGGCTTATACGTAGCGGGCTGACAGTAAGTAAGTAGAAAATCTCGGACGTTGCGTCTGGCTGTGCACTTGGTTCTCTACGCATTTCCAACACACGCGACATCCTTTCTGCGACGGTTCCTAATGTCAGTGTCTGACTGCCCCAAATTCGGACATTGTTCACCACCGCTCATTGGAAACGTTTGTTACTAAACACAGCGAGCCTGGGATTTTAGTGCAACTTCAAACAGTTTAGCCTGTGTTGCCGCATAGTTTGATTATAGAGGGGATACTCGATTTCGGTTAATTCGGAGAGCATTGAAAAATTAGTGGATTGACAATACCGAATCAGGCAGCCAGCACGACAGCGTTTCGGTGTTCATTCATCAGAGAGCTCTCTGATACACCTTATGTGAAGCACGATATTCCGTTAATCTTTCATGGGGTTGTGTTGCCTGCCATGCACCTCAGCAAACTAGAAAAGACAGCCTATGCAAGTGTCACTGGTCCATGAAAATCGAACATTTGAGTGATTTTCATAAAGGAAACGACTCACAAGGTTCAAGTAGGGCACAAGGCTGATGGAAACTCGTGGACTGCGCCTACCTGATGACCTCCAAGAAGGGCGGAACCGGTCGTGGGCTGTCAAGGAATTTTCGGCAACCTTGCGAGTAGTTTCCTTCATGAAAATATACTGCGATATCTCTTATATTGTACCAACTGGAACATGAAGCGGCCTGTGTGCAGCACATTCCGTTGTAGAATGTCATAAACGAGAGATTCAGTCGAGTCTCTCGTGAAAGCCAAATTGATTTGCAAGTGAGTGTATTTTTCGATTTGAGTGTCATTTGCGACAGTCAACTACCACCTACTTCCTGTTACAACGATCAAAATAGCGTACGGCGAAGTCACAGATAATCAAAGTTTACAACCCTGCACAGATCTTTAGCACGCAATAATTGTGTTTCCTAACCGTAAAGAACTGATGGCAAGCCACCTTTCCGACGTGTGTTTTTAACCATCACCAGCAAACTTAATGTAGCAAGATCACCCATGTAGTCTCAACACAGATTTACATTTTGCTAACTAGGTGTGGCTCCAGTACCTCTTTGCAGGAGGTTCCCTAACGAAAACCAATGAAAACATGGTGTTCGATATAATTGTTTTTTTATGTCTAAAGGACATATCCTTTTCAAAGCCCAGAAATACTGTGTTTTAGTCCCACGCACCATGAAATAAGTGACCTTACAAGTGGGTTTTCAATATACTTGTATGTGATGAAAGAAATTTGTCGTTTCAATTATGAAGTTTGTTCTGGAAGATAACATTTATTCCGGCTTTCTTCAGCGAGTTTGAGCGAGCCGTGGGCTTCCTGACTTGTAGCGTATCAGCTGATCACTCACGTGAGAGCAGATGATGAGTAGTATTATTGATTTTTTACTTGTAGAAGGTCATGAAATTCTTTACCCTTTCAAATCCTGCTCACAGGTCTTGGTATGGATTGACCTAGTAATAAAAGTACATTCGGAACCAATGATCTTCAGTGGCTCCATCTTAAGTGGGACTGCTCAACTAGTCGAAAGGGGGCTCGTGTGCTCAATTGGTCACCCATTAATCCAGGCGCTTGTCGACTAGTCTCATCACAATTCATATCCTATTGGGTTTGACCACATGTGTGCTGCTGGTTGACCGAGACATTCAACACACTTTGTAAGCATGAACACGAGTGTGACTCCAAATGAAGATGACATTGTGATCCATGGTTACCCAACATCGTCGCATGACGGAACCAAGTATTCAAACTTCAGAGTATCCTCAAGCTAGTTTCAGATCGTCCCAACTATCGGCTGTGGGCCACTCAACTCCTCTGGTACTGTTTTCAATGCATTGCATAGCGCATTTCGTAGGGGTTTGGTAGCGTCATTCCCTCGCCAATTCCCGAGCTGTTGTCCTCATTTGACGACTTTGTCTAGCCGAGTTTCACGAACTCTCACCCCTTAGGCAGTCACCATGAAGATCCTCATGCACATTTTAGGACGATGATTTCATGTGTTGAGTAAATGTCAAAACCCAGTGATGGTTTGCCATAGGTCACTTTGTTGATCAGCAATTTTGCCGCTTTTAGGAGCAACTGGCATTTCAGCAGAATTGCAAAGGGTGGCCGATGTAGTGTAGATGACAAGATGAAGTCAGCTCAGGAGGAGCACTTATACAAAGTAAATAACAGGTGATGTCCGTTTACTCCGTCCAACGGCCTCCTGTGGTAGATACACCGCACACCAGCCTCCAGGTGAGCCATAAAAGTTCCTGATGAAAAGTCATCTTACTTGTCATCTTGCATAGTTACCATTTTTCACCATGGGGATCAATATTTAGGTGTGATGGACTGACAGTGAAGTTGCCCGAGGCACGGAAAACGGAAGGTTACGCGGACATTCACTTCAAAAGCGCGTTGGTTTTCATACTGAGTGGTCGTAAGTAAGTATTATCTTTTAAGAGTAACGCTGCGTGTGGTAAGGTTCCCGATACGGAAAATTTGAGTCCCACGTAGGTCTGACGATCCAAACTATTAAAAAGAAGGATAAGGTTCGAACTTCTATGGTACTATCTACACACAAGTAAGCAAAATGTTACAGCAAGCCATGTTCGTGGCATCAACAAAAGCTCAGGTCTATCACCGACCAGTGTAGTTCACGGTCAAAGTCAGATGATAGAAAGCGGAATGTTTGCTAGGTGGTGGGCATTGCATGCATCTCTCCTGAGGTCACCATCACGCGTAGATCACTACAGGACAGGTCAGAGCAGGCCCAGCAGACGCGATACGAAAGCGTATGAATGAGTGGGTCAGCATACCATTGTCGGAAGGACTGGCCTTTGCGGAAAGGGGAATAGTGATAATGGAGACCGTGAAACATCGAAACGGATGGCGATCAATAAACACACTGATGGAGTATCAGGAAGGTCAAATTCCTGGAAGTAACCACTGAATGCCCGAAATCTACTGAGACCCTGAGCTCCACTAGATGCTGGCAGACAGACAACGCCCCCTTAATATGCAGCGCGTCACAGCCTTTTATTAAACCCAGACAACGCGAGTCAGCGTTGGACCAAGTTCAGGCAGTGTCCCTCCAATAAAATATCTTGAGACCGTTGTGTTTTCGTACTGACGCTCTCGCACTCACTAGCTCGGAATAGGGCTGTTGTGTTCCCTTCGTGGGTCTTTTTCCGGCACTAGGCATTGGAGCCGGGTCAGCAGTCAGATACAACTGATTGGCAAATCAGTAGATACGACGTGGACTAAGCAAGCGAATGGGGGTGGGTGGGTAATCATGATGTCAAGTTTGTGATATAATGAATGTGAACATGAATGACCATAACGGATTGTCAAACTGCAAATAACCTGGACACTCCTATGATTAACGAACCCAGATCGTCAAAGTGCTAATCTGTCTATTTATTCCCAGAACCATCCCAACCTCTTACCATATCGCATGTTGAAAGGCAGTTTGGAAGCAGGTGTCCCCACTTCCCCAAAAACATTACGATCTTAGTTGATGGGCATTGTTTCTGGGATGAAGTCATCCTGTTGGTTATCTTGCACCTCCTGGTCAGCATCGGTGAATTGCCCGCCACGATACAGCCGAATCTAGACAAACTAATTGTGCGCTGACCAACAACCTCATTCATTGGTGTCTAGAGGTAACACACCAATCAAAAGGTTGCTGAAAACTTTTCGATAGTCCCCAACGGGTTTAACCATTCTCAGAGACCATCGGGTGGGTGTAATCCCCCAGTTTCCGTCAACCTTTTGTTCCTCCTGAATTCAGGTTAGACGGATTTCGACAGATAGCCTCATTCACACACGAATCTGATTTTGAAGTGGATCATCATAAACGAAAGATTCGGATTTCTTGTGTCTCACATCACAATCAAATGCGTGTGCAACGGAGATTACCTGCCGGAATCTGTCCAATTCGGGTTCAAGTAGAACATAAGGTTGACGGAAACTCGGGGACTTCCTGGTGAACCCCAAGAATGGCTAAACCGGTTGTGGGCTGTCGAAGAGTTTTCAGCAACCCTATGGTTGGCGTGTTACGTCTAGATAACAAGGTAGTGCGATATCTCGAAAGTCGTACCAACTTCACATGAGGCTACCTGGTACAGCACACTTAGTTGAAGCCGATTATCATAAACGAGAAATTCAACAGGATGGAGTCTCCTGCCGAAACCAAATTCGCGCGTGAATGAGAGTATTTGTCGAAACCTCACTTATGTCTAAATTACTTGTTTAAAACACCAAAAATTTACAACTTCCAAGCCGTACGATGTTTTGTCTGGACAATCAAATTCGTTTGAAGAGTGACCAAAGTCAAATCCAAATATTTTCCCTTTACTCCTTTGGTGTTGACTTGGCCGCATCCCACTGCATCATAAACTAGCTCTACTAGGCCTACTCCGCTGCAAGAATCGGTTTAATAGATAGACTACACAAATATGATGTGAACGGTACACCTTTACTGATGTTTTATACTGTCTTTGTCATTTCCAACTGATCATGTCCTATCGTTTCGGCGTCTACATTTCTTCTCTGAAATAATCATCGGCAGACATCGCCGGAAAGGTCAAAAGGTGCTCTCTTCCTGTACGATATATCAAAGGGAATTCGTTAAACACGTTCGTGTTTCTGAAAAAAGGCACAGAAAGTACTTCAGAAGCCGGCCGTTGAACAGATGCTTCCCGGCTGATAGTGTCTAATAGATCTTTTGGCTGTCCGCGCACTTACAGGGTGGATAAGGAATTTGCCTCCACAATTTGGTCTGCAGTGATCTGTGGTGGTCACGTGAGGTGCTGCCATTACACATTGTGCAAACTGTAAAGTGTCCGACAAAATATCGATTGCTAGCTAAAACCGTAGTTAGTCGAGCGGATGGGTGTGGAACGGATGACGGGTGCGAACTGGTTATGAAGGCTTGGTCACTATGCCAGTAACAAAAGGACGAATACGATGGTTTACAGTCTTCTGGACACATTAACGATTGGATGTCTATGCTAGTGAAAAAATAAATAATTCCCGTACACTAAGTTGCTATGCGCACATTATAGTCATAAAAATTGATTGCTTCAGTTTTCACTACTACACGACCAAACCGGTACATCGCGAACGAGAGATTCAGCTGGGTTCCAGGTGAGTCTGTCGCAAAAACCAAATTAGTTTGCAAATGAGTGTATTTCGCTACTTTCGTGCAATTTGGTTTCAAGCAGAACATAAGGTTGACGAAAACTTGGGGACTGCGCCTACCTGATGAGCCCCAAGAAGGGTGAAACTGGTCGTGGGCTGTCG
>NW_008751852.1:749733-774413 GCF_000715545.1 Opisthorchis viverrini | reverse complement strand
CTCATGCACATTTTAGGACGATGATTTCATGTGTTGAGTAAATGTCAAAACCCAGTGATGGTTTGCCATAGGTCACTTTGTTGATCAGCAATTTTGCCGCTTTTAGGAGCAACTGGCATTTCAGCAGAATTGCAAAGGGTGGCCGTGGAAATGTAGATGACAAGATGAAGTCAGCTCAGGAGGAGCACTTATACAAAGTAAATAACAGGTGATGTCCGTTTACTCCGTCCAACGGCCTCCTGTGGTAGATACACCGCACACCAGCCTCCAGGTGAGCCATAAAAGTTCCTGATGAAAAGTCATCTTACTTGTCATCTTGCATAGTTACCATTTTTCACCATGGGGATCAATATTTAGGTGTGATGGACTGACAGTGAAGTTGCCCGAGGCACGGAAAACGGAAGGTTACGCGGACATTCACTTCAAAAGCGCGTTGGTTTTCATACTGAGTGGTCGTAAGTAAGTATTATCTTTTAAGAGTAACGCTGCGTGTGGTAAGGTTCCCGATACGGAAAATTTGAGTCCCACGTAGGTCTGACGATCCAAACTATTAAAAAGAAGGATAAGGTTCGAACTTCTATGGTACTATCTACACACAAGTAAGCAAAATGTTACAGCAAGCCATGTTCGTGGCATCAACAAAAGCTCAGGTCTATCACCGACCAGTGTAGTTCACGGTCAAAGTCAGATGATAGAAAGCGGAATGTTTGCTAGGTGGTGGGCATTGCATGCATCTCTCCTGAGGTCACCATCACGCGTAGATCACTACAGGACAGGTCAGAGCAGGCCCAGCAGACGCGATACGAAAGCGTATGAATGAGTGGGTCAGCATACCATTGTCGGAAGGACTGGCCTTTGCGGAAAGGGGAATAGTGATAATGGAGACCGTGAAACATCGAAACGGATGGCGATCAATAAACACACTGATGGAGTATCAGGAAGGTCAAATTCCTGGAAGTAACCACTGAATGCCCGAAATCTACTGAGACCCTGAGCTCCACTAGATGCTGGCAGACAGACAACGCCCCCTTAATATGCAGCGCGTCACAGCCTTTTATTAAACCCAGACAACGCGAGTCAGCGTTGGACCAAGTTCAGGCAGTGTCCCTCCAATAAAATATCTTGAGACCGTTGTGTTTTCGTACTGACGCTCTCGCACTCACTAGCTCGGAATAGGGCTGTTGTGTTCCCTTCGTGGGTCTTTTTCCGGCACTAGGCATTGGAGCCGGGTCAGCAGTCAGATACAACTGATTGGCAAATCAGTAGATACGACGTGGACTAAGCAAGCGAATGGGGGTGGGTGGGTAATCATGATGTCAAGTTTGTGATATAATGAATGTGAATATGAATGACCATAACAGATTGTCAAACTGCAAATAACCTGGACACTCCTATGATTAACGAACCCAGATCGTCAAAATGCTAATCTGTCTATTTATTCCCAGAACCATCCCAACCTCTTACCATATCGCATGTTGAAAGGCAGTTTGGAAGCAGGTGTCCCCACTTCCCCAAAAACATTACGATCTTAGTTGATGGGCATTGTTTCTGGGATGAAGTCATCCTGTTGGTTATCTTGCACCTCCTGGTCAGCATCGGTGAATTGCCCGCCACGATACAGCCGAATCTAGACAAACTAATTGTGCGCTGACCAACAACCTCATTCATTGGTGTCTAGAGGTAACACACCAATCAAAAGGTTGCTGAAAACTTTTCGATAGTCCCCAACGGGTTTAACCATTCTCAGAGACCATCGGGTGGGTGTAATCCCCCAGTTTCCGTCAACCTTTTGTTCCTCCTGAATTCAGGTTAGACGGATTTCGACAGATAGCCTCATTCACACACGAATCTGATTTTGAAGTGGATCATCATAAACGAAAGATTCGGATTTCTTGTGTCTCACATCACAATCAAATGCGTGTGCAACGGAGATTACCTGCCGGAATCTGTCCAATTCGGGTTCAAGTAGAACATAAGGTTGACGGAAACTCGGGGACTTCCTGGTGAACCCCAAGAATGGCTAAACCGGTTGTGGGCTGTCGAAGAGTTTTCAGCAACCCTATGGTTGGCGTGTTACGTCTAGATAACAAGGTAGTGCGATATCTCGAAAGTCGTACCAACTTCACATGAGGCTACCTGGTACAGCACACTTAGTTGAAGCCGATTATCATAAACGAGAAATTCAACAGGATGGAGTCTCCTGCCGAAACCAAATTCGCGCGTGAATGAGAGTATTTGTCGAAACCTCACTTATGTCTAAATTACTTGTTTAAAACACCAAAAATTTACAACTTCCAAGCCGTACGATGTTTTGTCTGGACAATCAAATTCATTTGAAGAGTGACCAAAGTTAAATCCAAATATTTTCCTTTTACTCCTTTGGTGTTGACTTGGCCGCATCCCACTGCATCATAAACTAGCTCTACTAGGCCTACTCAGCTGCAAGAATCGGTATAATAGATAGACTCCACAAATATGATGTGAACGGTACACCTTTACTGATGTTTTATACTGTCTTTGTCATTTCCAACTGATCATGTCCTATCGTTTCGGCGTCTACATTTCTTCTCTGAAATAATCATCGGCAGACATCGCCGGAAAGGTCAAAAGGTGCTCTCTTCCTGTACGATATATCAAAGGGAATTCGTTAAACACGTTCGTGTTTCTGAAAAAAGGCACAGAAAGTACTTCAGAAGCCGGCCGTTGAACAGATGCTTCCCGGCTGATAGTGTCTAATAGATCTTTTGGCTGTCCGCGCACTTACAGGGTGGATAAGGAATTTGCCTCCACAATTTGGTCTGCAGTGATCTGTGGTGGTCACGTGAGGTGCTGCCATTACACATTGTGCAAACTGTAAAGTGTCCGACAAAATATCGATTGCTAGCTAAAACCGTAGTTAGTCGAGCGGATGGGTGTGGAACGGATGACGGGTGCGAACTGGTTATGAAGGCTTGGTCACTATGCCAGTAACAAAAGGACGAATACGATGGTTTACAGTCTTCTGGACACATTAACGATTGGATGTCTATGCTAGTGAAAAAATAAATAATTCCCGTACACTAAGTTGCTATGCGCACATTATAGTCATAAAAATTGATTGCTTCAGTTTTCACTACTACACGACCAAACCGGTACATCGCGAACGAGAGATTCAGCTGGGTTCCAGGTGAGTCTGTCGCAAAAACCAAATTAGTTTGCAAATGAGTGTATTTCGCTACTTTCGTGCAATTTGGTTTCAAGCAGAACATAAGGTTGACGAAAACTTGGGGACTGCGCCTACCTGATGAGCCCCAAGAAGGGTGAAACTGGTCGTGGGCTGTCGAAGAATGTTTAGCAACCCAATGAGTAGTGCATTAAGAAAACCCCTACCTATTCATCACAGGTTATTACGGGGTAAAATGGCGTGAGTAAAATAGAGCGCTTTAAGGCTCTAAGTATCCCCAAAACTGAAAACCCGTCGGCACATCTTTGGTTCATCTGAACTCATCGCATTTTAATACACGGGCACAAATAAGGTCAAGAAAATGGCGTTCAGCCACAGTCTGTACCGCGATACACAGTGAGACTGTTAAAGTTGCTGGGACTAAGTTGAATGTGTATTTCGTAGTAATTGGGAGGGGGGTGTAAAGGGGGTTCCTTGACTTTTGGTCAGAATAGTCAAAACACCTGAAAGCATAAATGTACTTTTGCAGGTTCACTGGCCAGGATGACTGTCCTATTGTACTATACTGTTGTACACTCTGGGTGAAAGACAGTCGGTAAACTGTGGTCCACTCCGAATAGCCTCTGACGCACATATGCAGTGGAACAAATAGGCGACTGCGTCGAAAGTTAACAAGCTTTGATAAGGAAACCTACTCACAAGGTTGCTGAAAACTCTGCGACAGCCCACGCTGTTTCGCCGCGACTGCGTCGAAAGTTAACAAGCTTTGATAAGGAAACCTACTCACAAGGTTGCTGAAAACTCTGCGACAGCCCACGACTGGTTTCGCCCATGTGATTTCCGCGAAACAAGTGCTCGTAGTGAGAGTTGCCCGACCCATGTCTAGTTTGATGCCAAAAGGCTGTGTTACGGAAATCTAAATAATTAGTGAAGAGTGTTGGTTTCCTGTGAATGAGTGTCGCCTGACATATTCACAGAATCTCTGCCGTCGAAACTGAGTGTATAGCTGTCTGGTATCATGCCGTACGGTGAATAAACTATTACGCACTAGTACTGGCTCTTTCATGTGATTGTTTACAACACGGTGAAGAGAATTCTGGGTAGCAAACAAACTCGTTTGTGGTTGGTGTCTCTGTTCGTTCGAGCGAAAGGTTTACGGTAATAGGTCACACCCATTGCTACATTAAGCCTGCTTGAACTGTCAGTTCTTGAGTGCAGATGAAGGATTGCGCAGTCTAAGAGATAAAGGAATGGAATCGAAACCCAGAACAGGGCCGGGACGAACAGATATCAGTAAATGCTTCAGAATTACCGCTATGTGAATCGGGAGGCATTATATGCTCTGACAACAAAGAAACTCTAGCCTTGGAGGGATGAATCAGCGGCAGATCGCTAAACAGCTTGTGACCAACTACAGTAGCCAGACGTTTTGGTTGTTGAAAAAGAAGGTATGGAAAAGGGCGATCGGCACGCAAGAACCGAAGATACGCTTTGAAAGTCCATGCCACTCCCCTTACAAAGCATTCGTTTATGAAGGAAACGCTTTAGGTGGACGGGCAGTTGCGAAATGCGTCGGGGTCTCAAATCCATCGATTACCTACAAGGGTATGAAGATATACGTGTGTGAATAAGTTTTTCCATTTGACCGGCTTTTTCTCCAACTAAAAATGAATCAGGAGTTGCTTTTACGTCTTCAGCGGAAGGTAGTTTTCTAACGCCTTACCCATGCTACTGTGATTTCCCCAAAAGTTGGGTTTATGCATCATGGTTACCGTAGCGTGAATTTCATCTAATTTGACGCGAAACAGTTATTTGTTTTAGGTCCCGACACAAGGCAAATACAGTTGTATGTCATCTGTGTGGTAACCAGCAAGGCAAGTGGACAAGTGTCCAATAGGAACGGTTTAAAATGACCAACTGAGTTAGCTTGCATCTAAACCTCATAAGGTTATGCTGTCATGGCTACAATAAGTCTTGTTTCAAACTTCATGTCCCAGAATTTATTTACCAAAAAACTGTTTGCTCGCACCCAAAATGATTAGGGTTGTGCGTCATAGCTAACCGAGCCAAAGTTTGTTGACAAATGCGTTGTTAGCTATGACCCACGTTTGAAAACAAGGATTCTGAACCGTATAAGAGAACAGATTAAAAGAGAACGATGATTCGATCCGAGTGGTCTGTCCGGTTCCACTTGAGGTACAAAGTTGTGGCAACCAATTGCTGCAAAAACAGTGGGTTGCACAAAGCGGAAAATTTGTTACGAAAAATAAATTCCACGAACACGAGATCCTATTCGATGCATGAACAGCCTTGCACAGCTCACGTAAATTTGGCAATTCACTCGTTTAGTGGTCGTAATTGTTCTGTGAATTCATTCCCACCTCATACTGAACGGAAATAAAATTTTCCGGGCCACCCACATATCCCTCTGTGTGGTTTGCTTCGAAACCCCATGTAAAAAGCACTCCAGATGCTTACAAACGGTGCCTCTCATTGCTCGAAAACAATATTCTTAAAAGCACATTTTTGTGAGAAACACCAAAGTAATTCAGAAGGATATCTTGTTGGGTCCAATCAGAAAACGATAGGAGTCAAAAATTGACGAAAAATTAGTTATTTAAACCCAGCTGGCCCAGAGAATACAAAAGCATGTTTTCCTCTCGGGCATTACTTTTGTTTTGGCAACAACCTTACGTTGGATTGTGAGACTATCGACAGGAGATAAGCTCCCTAGATTACACACCTTGGTTCCCAAAACTCTCAGTACTTAGTGCAGATCAGCGCATTCATGTAACAACCTCGGCTCATCACACATGGAGTTAAGACTGGTTTGTTTCCATACACTGAATGTGGTTTTTGTAAATGAGATAACCATCATGCAAGAAACACGCCTGTGATCCAGTGCTTTGGACTGCCGGTAACCATTTGTTCCACGTTATACTTCTATCTATAACACCCATAATGTTCGTACTAGCATTTCGACGTTATGCTTTGCAGGCCCATCAGCATTAGTAAGTTTGAAGCTAATAGGGAACGGATGCATAAACTGCGATTATCTGCTCAGATGTTCTAGTAATCTAACTTAAGTTGGTCACTAACTCAAGATTCAGAGGGGTCCCAGCTGAGTCTCCTGTCAAAACTAAATTGAGTGCATTTTGCTACCTATAGCGTACAAAATGCGAACCGAGATGCGCGTAAAGTGACACAAAGACAAACGTACACTGTCTCCTCGACCACAGAAGGAGCGATACAAACCAATAACAGGACTGGTGGTTACTCAGAAAAGTACCATTGACAGCTATCAACAGTGGTAAGCTCCTGACGCACATACAGCCCGCCGACATTTTCTGTTGATTCCAAACTGAACGCACCCGCACACATGACCAGACTGTTGCATCAGTCTTTGCTTTCACAGTCAGTTTTCGGTTTAGCGTTCTAGCTATGAGTCTTAGTCACCAAGACAGTGGAATACAATACACATTTTATTTCATTCACTGTGTTTGTGATCAGACTCTGGCTAAAGGATCAATAACAAACACATGCCATGATTTTGAGTGACCTTGCATACGTCAGGAAGTCGGTGAAAGGGAGCCTGACAGTAAAAACGGTTATTTAAACCAACCCTGAAACATGTTATAAACCGCCTCCAGAAATCGTTTTTTGGACGCCCAATTACAGAACACCTTTTGAGTATTGGTTACCTCATCTAGGGCATTAGGGTACTTTTTATTCCAAAGCACATTCACAAACTTCAAACTGCAGAAGTCGTTGCAATCAACTGGTTTATTCTTAGAGAAATAGACACTGAGAAACCTCCCCTCAGCCAGATGAGCGTCCCTACATTAACTCTTATTAATTGCCAAGATCTAAAATCCAAAGTACACGAAGAGTTTTCCAGTCTCTTACTTTTTCTGTTTTTTTTTTCGCAGGATCGTAAATTGGCTGACCATTCCCACAAAAGTTATCAATCAATATCACTAGCATAAACAGTATATGACACAAATAGCTGTCCCGACAATGTAAATGCCACCCCCGGGGGTGGACCAGTCTGTCACATGCAGCAACAGCAATGTTCACTCTGATGCATCACTGCCGCAGGATAGACAAGCAGCCACCCAGTCCATTACCAGTAAAAAGGAGCAAGCCTACGGTACAGAGTCAGTTATTAGAGAAATGCCAACTGAACAGTTGCAGACTTTTAGACAGGAGAGCAAAACTCTCATATGCATCTTGTTTACAAAACTGAATATCCATCTTCTTCTTGAATGCATCTTCCTGAAATTTCCTGGATATTACTGATACTGTTACTCAAACGCGAGCAGATGCTACAAAACGACCTCACAAATCCAGTAACAGATCTCACTCTTCAAGATAAGCAAAGCGGATTTACGAGAAAACATATTACTCGCATTCCCCAAATCAGCAGTATTCACTGTTACACTAGTATGAGAGCCCATTCTTCCAGCCTTTCAAGAAATCATCCGATTCTGAGCTAGACACATTCCAACTGACCACTTGGGATCACACTGTACGGCTACTAAGCGAAAGATCACGGGTTCATATCTCCTAGAGTTTGTGTGCCACTAACCTTTGCTGCTTCGTGATAGCGGTGAAAGATTTTTCCACGACATTTTGGAATTCTAACTGATGGATACAGTCATATTTGGATTGGGAGCAGACTCCAATCTGTGACTGTAAATCCGTCACGAATCACCATCACAAAATCCGCACCACACTACTCACAAACATAAGCTTGATAGAAACTCGGGAACTACGCCTACCTGATTAGTCCCAAGAAGGGCGAAACCGGTCGTGGGTTGTCGAAGAACGCCACATCAAAGCAACAGCCTGTTGCGATATCTCGAGTATCGTACCAGCTGAAACACGAGGCGGCCTGGTACAGCACATTGAATTAAAGTGAACCAACGTGAAAGTGAGATGTAGCTGGATTCTGTTCAGTCTCCAATTAAAGACATTACTAGATATGGATGCTCCGGTGTGTACCATGGGCTGTGTACTCGTTTTTAGTCAACGTAGTCTTTGTGATCAGAGCAATCTGAACCCCACCAAATTTTGGAAGCTTAGTTTTCTAGACCACAATCCAATGAAACGGCTGAAACAATAGAGACGCAAGAAACAAGATGTTTTCGGCCATGACAGGATAAGTGAAAATCGGCAGCGATTACCGATACGAGATACGGATACGAGATACAGGAAACAGTGAGAAAGCAGAAGGCACATTGGTAGGCCGTGTGGGTCACAGTTGACGAAGCCTAGAATCGCACAGTTAAACCGACTACTACTACCCCAGCTGTGTATCCAGGTCTCTCTACGCCAGATACATCTAACCCAGTTCATAAAAGTTGCCTCCACACAAATCCTGCATAGTCATACTCTGGCATAAACCGGCGAATGAGCACTGTCCTTCATATCAACAGAAATCGATGATTCTGAAAATTCTAGCGAAGAAAATTACACGAATTCCAAAAATTCCGGCGGATTTCACTCATTGCGGGAATTCAACTATCCACGTTATGGACAGGCGTGCCTACTAAAAAAGATTACTCCGTCTGTGTTGGTTGTGTGATCATGGAATGTGATGAGTGATGAATTTGACGGAGAAATTAGGGTCACTGGTGTATATCGCATACAATGGTGAAGCTAAATCTGAGTTAAACCAATAAGTTAGCTTAAAGGAAGAAGCCTGCTGAAAACTCTTGGACAGCTCATTATCGGATTCGTCCGTTTCGCTCCCGGAGTTTCCCTCAGGCTAATGCGTTGCTCCATCACCAGATTGCAACGCTGATATTAGCGAGAGATATAATCGAGTCTTTGCACAGGGCCCACCTCGGGTTTCATTTGGTACGATTTTCGTGATAGTGAAGCATACTTTCTTGGCGAGACATACCCCATATCAGGTTTTGGAAAACCACAATTAAACGAGCATTTGAGTGATTATCGTCAAAGTATTTTTCACTCTGACGAGGAATGGCACATTGTGGTCGACGGATAACTTCCTCTCAGTTCCTTCTTTCTCACATCAATGTATTCACCTCCCTTAATTAAAAGGCTACAATTAGGTTTTCTAACGGCAGTAACTAAAAAGCCATTGCTTCAGAAAGACATTGCACAGATATACAAGGCCACTGAATGGGGACAGTTGTTAGAATAAAATATTTTTATGAGCGGCAGGGTTAATCGTTGGGCTGAAATTGTCAGTGGGTAGAGTGTTCCGGCTTATCAGCTCAAGTTCCTTTGCAACATCGAAAACTTTGAAAAAGCACATCGGAGATACAATGGTAAACCGCACATGCTGTGGAACGTTTGCTGAAACGGCCTCATTGATTCCGCGAATCCGCTTGTCAACCGTTGCCATGTTCAAGTACTTCTCTAGCGAAAACCCCAAAATTTCTCTCCGGTGAATTCTCTCCTCGAATAAGGTCCATGAAAGTAATGCGATTTTAGCTACGTTTGAGTGTTCGTAAAGCGGTTTTATGGGTGTTAAATGAGACTTCTCTAGCACTTTGAATTTAGCTTCAAGGGCGGAAGAGTTGATCAAACTGCTCTCACACATGGTATTGACCATCTTCAATAAACCTAGACAGTTGGGCGTGGTTCGAAAGTCCCTCTTCTGAGTGTAGAGCTGTCAGGACACTCCCATGAGAATTGGAAAGCCAGAGAGAGGGTATGCTTAAGTACCGACGCTGGCCGGACTGCGATACTTCAGGATGTATGAATGTTATTCAAACGTTGACCATGAACTAGGAACGTATACCAGGCGGCTAGGACAGGTCAGGCAAAACAAGAAAGTAGATGTCAGTTGAGCCAAACAGTGCTAGGTAAATTGCAAGCTGTTACTGATTTGTATTCACTACAGAAGTGAACGAACTCCATGTAGGTGGACAGAATATACCTGTGCATGATGCAGTACAGATGATGGGGTTTTATGCTTTTTTTCTGTTAAAATATCTCGGTGCAAGAACGTTAAGTCTTCGCTGGTGTTATTCCCGTTGGCAGCGGCGTACAAGACATTCTGTAATGGGCAGAATGGAAGCTTGGAAATTTACTCGCCTATGGGTACCTCGCTGAGTACCTCGTTCGATCTGACTAAGGTGGCTGGCTCAAATGAATCAATGCCACTTTTGGCTTCGTAGAAAGCCCTCAAAACAGCTCTGTAATGCAACATTTTTTTCCAATTTTTCACCCCGTCGATAAGACTTTAACAGTGAATACAGCGATCACGGGAGTTTACTGAACGCCCATAAATCGTACGCCAAGTTCTACGATGCCTTCGGATGGTCACACCAGAAAAGGGTGAATATTTGAGGGGACTGCTGTCTGATCAAAGGCCAATGTATTACAGACAGGTGGTGTATAGTGTGGTGTAGTTTCACTGACCCTCACCCCATCATTAAATTTAATGACTGTCACGTTGTGATCTGTCCAGATGGAGGATACAGGATGCATATCAATTCTAGTGTTTAGAATAATCGATAACACTCGGTGTACGCGTGATGTCCGCTCAGATCATTCTCTTCAGGCACACGGTGCACAGTCACGCGCATAGTTGAATCACATGATCTGCAGATTGTTTTAACTAAGCGTGACCTGAGGCATCTAAAATAGCCGCCCAAACATTCGGAATTGCTCGTTGCATGCTTGGAAGAATTCAAGGCAGCACACTTTGGTTTTTTTCTGTTAAAATATCTCGGTAGCAAGAACGTAAGTCTTCGCTGGTGTTATTCCCGTTGGCAGCGGCGTACAAGACATTCTGTAATGGGCAGAATGGAAGCTTGGAAATTTACTCGCCTATGGGTACCTCGCTGAGTACCTCGTTCGATCTGACTAAGGTGGCTGGCTCAAATGAATCAATGCCACTTTTGGCTTCGTAGAAAGCCCTCAAAACAGCTCTGTAATGCAACATTTTTTTCCAATTTTTCACCCCGTCGATAAGACTTTAACAGTGAATACAGCGATCACGGGAGTTTACTGAACGCCCATAAATCGTACGCCAAGTTCTACGATGCCTTCGGATGGTCACACCAGAAAAGGGTGAATATTTGAGGGGACTGCTGTCTGATCAAAGGCCAATGTATTACAGACAGGTGGTGTATAGTGTGGTGTAGTTTCACTGACCCTCACCCCATCATTAAATTTAATGACTGTCACGTTGTGATCTGTCCAGATGGAGGATACAGGATGCATATCAATTCTAGTGTTTAGAATAATCGATAACACTCGGTGTACGCGTGATGTCCGCTCAGATCATTCTCTTCAGGCACACGGTGCACAGTCACGCGCATAGTTGAATCACATGATCTGCAGATTGTTTTAACTAAGCGTGACCTGAGGCATCTAAAATAGCCGCCCAAACATTCGGAATTGCTCGTTGCATGCTTGGAAGAATTCAAGGCAGCACACTTTGGTTGCCTTTACTAAATGTGTTTAGGGGTCGGTCGATAATATATGGGAAATGTTTGTAGGTGGCCAGTGAAGTGGATCCTCAAATACTTGTGCCTGAAATTCGGGTTCTGTAAGTCCATCACAATTTCAGCCGACATCAAACTCACGGGATGTATTGCTGACCAAGACGAAAACAATCAAATGCACTATCCCGTTTGCGTGTTACTTCGTTTTTGGACTTCAATAACCGTCCGAACGTGTTACCGGGGCTGAGCAAGAAATGTGATGAACTAAATAAGCTATATTCCAAAGGGTCCCATTAACCGGTTCACCTCTGTACAGGAACGCAGTTTTGACAAACACTTCCTTTTCGACTCTCTAGTTAGCTTCCAATGGAACTCCGCGCTTGCACTGATTTCAAACTTGACGCAGCAACAACATAAGTTGTTTTGCTCGACAGGCTCGAATCAATGACCACGCTTGTTGTCCGCCGCTGAAAGGGTCCGACTGTGATGTTATAGGTCATCAAGCCACAACACATATAACAGATTTCCTTACGTTGTACCATTGGTTTTCGCTCACTTTTCCTTCAGAGAGGGTCAGGAAACAGCATAAACGTGATTTAGTCTAATCGAGTCAGATGTTTTTGTCCCCCTGCTCATTCCGTCTTATTTGCTCAAAGTATCTAATTTTTGAAATCCTTCAGGTTGAAAGACCACCATTAATGAGCGGTTAAGCTGGACTGAGTTAAAACGTGTTAACGCCAAATTGGTTATAGAGTTCGGCAAAGTCTACACACTTTGGGTTCAACTTAGGCATAATGTTGACGGACCCCTGGGGACTGCGTCCACCTGATAAGCCTCAAGAAGGGTGAAACTGGTAATGGGCTGTCAAAGAGACTTCAGCAACCCTATGAGTATTACGGTACGACACGACAGCCCACTTTTATGTTTGGGTATAGTACTCATGGAATACACAGTTGTCAAAGCCATATTCAGATTTTCAACTACCACTAGGATGAGTATCGATCATATTCGTGGAGCGAACTCTGCTATCTACATTTCGGAGAGAGTCCTAATGCGTCACTCACAAACACAACAGCACCTCGAAGACATCATGGTCAGGTAGTGCGCTAAATCGATAACCATAGTTTCAGAAGGCGATGGACTATAAATGGTGAGCACTCAACAGAGTATCAAGTATTGTTTGTTTCAATCCTAGTAGACCAGTAACAGGATTCCTATCCGTCATATGCTGCACGTAGCCCAGCCTAGGTTTCTTTCAAGTGACAGTCACGTGAACGCGTAAAACCAGTGGGGTTAGTTAGTCTACAGCAAACACACGTGAGGTTGATAGACGGGCGTACGCGGACCAAAGGTCACTGGCTGGTAGAAATTCAATATGGAACATTAATGTACGGGTGTGGTGGTGTTAAGTGGCGGAAGATACCTTCCTCATCCGGTCCCGGTGTAGAGTGGGCTCAAGGAGGGAGTCGAGCTGCATATGTTTTCCGAATATAGCCTTCTATTTTTTTTACATGAATGAAAGTGATTTGCTTGTCTGATGCCTGTAGTGCATGTGACCCGGCCGGGGTTCTCGGGAAGAGAATATCCCTTCCGATTGACTTTCCTATTACGTTGAGGCATGACTTTCTAGCGCAAAGACCTGAAAAGATAAAGCAAGCTGTGTTCGAAAGTCCCGTTTAGAAGTTCTATATAACAGTTGAACTGTCCCAATGCGACCGAGGCCATTCTTGAAAAAAAGTAAATAAAAATCATAGTTAACGGCGAAACCTTTTTAGGATCATTGGTAGAAAGCATGCAATAAAGGAGCTCATTTTGTTTCCCAATTGTGACTGCGAGAATTGCTCACAGGTGTATTGAAAAAAAAACAACTAAAGTGTTCTGGTTGTACCACAGTTTTCATATTGACCAATGCATACCATCTAAGCCGACTGATGGCCCAAAAAGCAAGTCAGGACACGCTTTAGATCAAGCTCAGATTACACTTAAGAAGTTAGCAACGTCACAACTTTCTCTGGTGAACACAAGGTCGGTTGGGTAAACTTTTTTCCTATTCTTTATTATGGTATGACTCATAAATCGATGAAAGCCCGCCACCACTCTCACCCTTGGCCAGGATTATTAGACTGGCGCAGTTCCGAGTCTCCATCTATGTTTGAAGAGACCATGTTGCGTGCATGTCGAGATAAAACACTGGTTTACAATTAAGCTGGCGTCGACGAGAGTCTTGAATAAACTTCGACTGCTCACAGTTTTCATCGACCTCACCAGTAGTGTCACATGAGGGGATTATACTTCGCTATCTTGCATATCGTTTGAACGGAAGCAGCTGTACAACATGTTATAAACCCAAGATTCAGCTGATATGTAATTAAGTTCTTCGCCAATGCCCTATTTTGTTTCATGCACCGTCATAGGGAAATTTTTGGAGGAAAGAGCCATATTCACCTGGAAACGGTTCGGCCAGTTCATTCACGGAATGCCCGAGAGACAAGCTGAGTTTTTCTAGCATCCGTTCAGCTCTGCCGACCCTGCAGTTTACAACCACGTTCAAAAGTTAGACTGGGTCGAGTATTGACGGAATTACTCGTCAAGTCAATGTTTTCACAGTTAAATTGGTGATACTGCTGATTGAAGCTTGTGGTTCTTGGATTCCCACGCGTGTGATGTGCTCGCTCGCCCGCTGTCCTCACACTAGTGACTCGGTGGTTTTTGCACAACAAATGTGGACACTCTAGCAGAAGCAAGACTGAATGGATACTGATGCGGGTATTAGACTTCTACTTTGCTAGTTGCCTAAAATAACTGATGTCAGTCGTAAGTAGGAGTCATTAGGGGACGTCACCTTGGATTTATAAGTGCAACAATCACAGGAGTAAAAACGGTCAATAAATGCATGAGCTAAATTGCGTAGAAGAATGCGTATCGTATTCCATCGGTAAGCTGGAATTTTGTGGGACTTGGGAATAAGACACTGATCTAGTTGGCTGACGAGCAACTGATGGGCTACAGCTTACCTAGTGTTAAATTGCGCGACTCAGTAGTTAACTGATGTTAATTAATTAATTAAGTAAATAACGATTGCTTAATTAACTGATATTTTTGACCGATCGTTACAATCTTGTCCCGAGGAACAATATGGGTTCAAACAATGATCAACACAACCATTACCAACATCATAAGGCATACTAGTAGTTTGTTTCCAACACAACTATAATCGACCAATTCAGATTGCTAAATTTGTTGGGATTTCATCCGTAAGTACATCGTACTGTCATCATACACCACAGACAGGAAGATTATGGCAGCTCGAGTTGCACAGCTGACTGTCCACTGAGCCTGGCAGTTTTGTTACAAATGTTTGACTGCCATTCGAGATGAGGAATGAAGGTATCTCTTGGGAGGTCTTAAACATCCATCAGCCAGTCTCTACATCAATAAATGCCACTTTGTTTTCTTTGCGCCACTGGAACACTAAATTCGTGTGCCGCTCAGGTACTACGTGTACAGACACCTTGAAATCTATCGTAACAACTTGATACCCGATGAACTATACTTGGATTGTATCAGGAAGTTCGGATTCCTGAAAGCAACCCCAGAACATCCGGAACCTACTGATACCCTAAAACCCCACCAGACCAATCAAGCATTCAATCGATTCAGCAACAGCCTGGATCGATGGAAGTAAAATTCAAATAGCGTGAGGTCCCTTGTGAGTGTTGCACTCGCACGAACTCGCCTGTTCGCAATAAACCTATTGTGTTCCTTATCGGCGAATCTTTTCTCGGCAATGAGCACTAGAGCAGGAACAACAGTCAGATATAACAGATTGTCAGTCTGCAGTAAAACAGACACTGCGCCGTGCTTGCTCGCCCGCACTATTTTTTTGAAGAGGAATGAAAAATGTGCCGCAGTCGTACACCAAATAGTATTACTCTCACTAAACCGATAGAAACGTCGCAATCATACTGATTTCACAACTGGTAGTGGGGCTTACCAATTAAGTGTGACACTGTGGACTCAATTAATATCATTAGGAACGGTCATTAGTGAATAATGATGGTGCTTGAGGTGGGAAATCGAACAGAAGCCATGCTTCTTGCAAGCGTTGTGCCGATTCAGTAATTGTTACATCCTGCTGTACCAAGGTCTGCGTTATTCCAGAACACAAAAACTCGCGTTTGACTGCTTTCAGGTTGGTAGTCGTTTCTCCACGCTTTGTAATGGTCGTTCAGTGAATACACCTAGCAAGAATGTATGCATTTGAAGTGTCTCAGGTGAGCAACACTTACAGTAGGGACTAGTACCTCACAGAATGACACTGTAACTTCGGATGTCCGTTTTGTTCTCGTTTTTAGCCGAGGCCGTCTGAATGTCAGAACAAGTGGTCTGCGTGAACAGAACGTTGATGAAGCGATACCGCACTATTTATTTACAGAGAGTGTTTGCTGCCTTTGTCACCTCACGTCAAGTTTTATGTTTGTTGGGTTGACTCCGACGGCTCCCGTTCTATAGGGTGAGTCAACACTAGTGTGGATAGGCACCTCGGTGTAAATCACTAGTTGCGGAATGTTTGTAAACGTTAGAATAAATAGCCGTCAATGCGCTTTGTGTCGGTAGCCGATCCTAGGGTTTCAGGCGGACAGAAACTGAAAACGATAACACTTGGGCTCGCAGCGCTTTAGGCAAGGACACTCCAGACAAGACATGCTATGCAGTTATTCACAAGTAAACATTTTCTGTGTCAGAAGAGACTATGTGTGCGAGACATGAACGAACAGTGGCGCAAATGACTGACGAACGACCTATTCTGGTCATCCCATCTGTGTTTGTTACTCTTGGGAATCTAATCCGTCTAAAGCCCTTGTTCCTTCATGGTTTCGTTCCTCACAAAACAAATTTTACAGGGAAATGTAGTCGCTCGTTTGAATGTTACTATCAGTGCTGATCTGCTCAGAAATGCTCGAATTCTGCCGGAATATCGCTAGGTCGCCGAGCTTGTCAATTAGCTTTTGGAAAATTTCGTCAAAAAGTGAAGTGACAACATCAGTGCTCCTTCAGGCTGGGCCCATCTTTTCATCAGAATGTACAAGCAGAAGCTGGGCTACCTCAGTACGACTTTAACCAGTACTTTATTTTTGGCCCTACCTATTGTTACAGATGCTTGGAAAATAAAAAGTTTCGGTTGAAATATAACAAAGTTGACAACAAACACTAGAAGGAGCAACTTCTTAGAAGTGGAATATGCCACTGTTGATATAGGCCGCTTTGCTGCAGAGTGACAGTCTTGAAACTGGCAGTTTTTTTCCACACTACTTAATCTCCACGTGAAACAACCGGTTAGGTGACACATAGCCCGTGAGACTCTTGCTGCCAATTCATCCCGGCGAAACCAGTCAAACTACTTGGCATTGAACTATCACATGAGTAAAGGGAACTGGGGTGTGAACCAGAAAAGTGCGTTTCGGACATCCTGCTGACGACACGATGTAACACATTGATTTATTCAGTCAGTGAGAACACTCTTCTTTTCGGTTCACTTTCTGTGGTTGCCGTTGAATTAGAGAATTGGGGAATGGACGGCAATGCAACGGCTTTAATAGCCCCACCCTGATGTTAAAGACTGCCTACCTTTTGGGATTTTTAAAGTTCATTCTGGCTAGGCCAGTACCAGGTCTACTGTATCCAACCAGTTGAAAAATCCGGAGGTGTTTTGTTGTGTTAAAAGCCCTCAGTGGCAACGATGACAACTGCGGTCACGCTGTTCTCCACCTTTTATACTTGTCCCACCATTTTGTTTTGCTCAAAAACCAAACCAGTCCTGCACGTTGTGAAAACTGGATAGAGGTACTCAAATCTTGATGTAAATCCTGATTTAAAAGACACATCTGTCCTAACAACCACCAAACGTGCATACCGTGTCTTTAGGTGTGTGCGAGTTTTCTTACGGCGGATGAACCTTTGTGGGACTCAGGTGAAAGTGAGCTTATGGAAGATCTGCCCACCTGTGTTGATCAGTGCCGATAGCGAAATGCAAACAAAGAATTGTCTGTACTATCCAGTCAAGCACCATACGACGATGAACGTTAAATAAACCAAGTCAGGAGCGCACACGTAAAAGAACAACTTCGTCTTTCATTTCAATGATAAGAGATAAAATGGATCGTTCCAGTACCCTGTCCTGTGCCACAACAGTGATGAAGGTGACTCTATATCCTTGAAAAAATGCTCAGCTGTGCTGAATAAGGTCGCATTTGTGCATAACATCAGTCAAATTGTCCAAATGGGGTGCTTAGCGATATCGGTATGGATTAAACAACCACCCTACTTTGCTGTCCCCAAGGCGATTCTGCTAACTTGGCCCCACGACTCCCGGAATGATGATCGGGACAATTTGAAAGATTGTTTGATCAGGTCTGACTGGTTGGTCCACAGACCTAGATGTGCGTGGTCGAAAGAATTTTGGATAAAGAACTGTTTTTGCAAACGAAATGACTGCTTTAATGCTTTTCTCGTCCGATGTTCCACGTATCCAATAGGAGGCGATGTTTCGCTGGGAGATTACTAGTCGACTGCCTCTGTGTGACCAATTTTTTTCGTTTCATCTGGTAAGCAGTGTATCCCTCGTCCACTGTATTGCGCGTGAAGGGTTAATCAACTTTGATAGCATAAGCAAGCTAGATGTGCAGGCTGTCTACGAACCCCAGGGGTTGCATCGACTGATCCCGGTAATGCGGTTGAGAGTAATTCGAAAGATCGCTGATTTCGAATAAATCGGTCATGTTTTCTTTATCAGAAACAATTCACAACAGGTAGGCTTCAGCTAAACTTTTGGTAAGTAATAAGTTGCAAGTTGTGGACATTCAGCGGAACGTAATACTCGATTGCTTGGTTGATTAATGAAGCAGTATGCGTGAACTTGGGTGTCGAATTAAGTTAACAACGGTTTGACGTATATATTGCACCAGCACAGTAAACTCGCTGTTCTCACCCTAAAAAAAAGCTGTTGGAAGCACAAATCGTGGGGATATTAGAAGATCTAAAAGAACCCCAGCACGATGAGCAAGTGATGGCGCATTCGGTCTCTCTTCCTCACACTCGCAGGGTAGCAGCTTCGTACACGCAACGACATCTATATGCAAGCACTGGAATACGAAATGATGGGTGGATAGAACACCTTGAACTATTCGAAGCAAGTTAGTACAACTATGGCTGGAATGCCTCTTCTTCTACAGACCAGCAGCTTATCAACCGTGACCACGAGGTTGACAACCCTTCAGTCTTTACAATTGCTAAAACAAGTGCGACACGTCTTCTGTTGACCCACTTTTGGCCTTTTTAACTGCACCAGTTATACAAGGCTTTTTCACGAAATGTCCTGAGCCAGCCACTCCGATCCAAGTAAGTCGGTTGTAAGGTTAACTAAATATATTCATTTCATAACAGTTAACTACCAAGAACGAAACTACAAGCCATGGTCACAGTAGATTTTATTCGCTCACAGCCATACAGAATAGTCTGTGTGTCGGAATTTTATGGTAAACCGCACCAGGCTCCCGCAGATAAAACTGCACCAGTTATACAAGGCTTTTTCACGAAATGTCCTGAGCCAGCCACTCCGATCCAAGTAAGTCGGTTGTAAGGTTAACTAAATATATTCATTTCATAACAGTTAACTACCAAGAACGAAACTACAAGCCATGGTCACAGTAGATTTTATTCGCTCACAGCCATACAGAATAGTCTGTGTGTCGGAATTTTATGGTAAACCGCACCAGGCTCAATTCCGCAGATAAATTTTAGGAACCAGAGCCTAGATGAAAGTTGCGAGTCGCTCTCATTTACGCGCACCACTTTTTTTCCCGAGATGCTCAAATGAGTCACTTTACTTTTCGATATTTTTCAACCGAATGTGTCACACGAAGACCGTCTAATGTTTCACTTGGCATGATAATTGAGGCATCGCAGTTTGTTTTCATGAGGGAGAAAAATCACAAGTTTACCTAGAACTGTTCTGCAGTTCAAAACCAGTTTCGCCTCTCCTGGGACTCATCAAGTAGGCGTAGTTCCACTTGCACCCAAGTCGTACGAACTTTGCGGAACACGCTGGCTTTAATGGGAGACTCAACTGGACCCCAGATGAAACTAGCGTCGATGATGCTCTTCAAATAAATATGCTGCACGAAGGCTGTCTCACGCTCCGGTTGGTACGTATCGCGATACATTGTATAGACTTGATACAGTACTCGTAAAGTTGCTGAAAACTCTTCGATAGCCCACTATCGGTTTCGCCCTTCTTGGGGCTCATCAGGTAGGCACAGTCTTCGAGTTTTCATCAACCTTTATGTTCTGCTTGTAGCGTTTCTGCTTCCTATCTGGAATATGAGCTTTAAATTTTGAACAGTGATGCTGGAGTTCGTGTTTTCGCCTCTTATGTGGCACGTGGTGCAATTAATGAGGGAGTTCGGAAAGGCACTGCCATTTATCAACCGTCTTCTACATCTAAAGCTATTCAACCGTTCATGATGACATTTTTATCCACACTCACTCCAAGTTCCAACATCAAATGCAAAGGTCGAATTTGAAACAAGATTTGATACATCCATGTTGACCTGTTTTTCGACGTTGACTTCCTGAAGCTCTGTATTCTTTCGGACTTGGGTGCAAGTTTCCTGAACTCACGTTTAATCATCTCGTTTACGAACATCGTTCGCCTCACGTTTACCAAAAAAGCGTTGACTGTGTACTTCCACGTCTGGAGATCAGGCAGACAAACTTAACTAAACAGCCTGTCCAGTTGTCCCGACCATCATTCTTGCAGCTGGTGTGACCTTGCGACCGTTTGTTGCTACAGGGAAACTTATCGTGACTGTTTTAACCATGGCAAAGTAGAGTGCGAATTTAATCCACACTGTTCTCGCTAAATACAGTGTTCCTGTATTCCGGGCTGCCGAGACCAAGCACGCACGCTCAATGTCGCCGCTTCACTCAACACAATAATGCGCTTTCTGCAGAGTCGTCGAACCAGCTTCGGCCTCGAATCTCACCTCAGCCAGGTCAGTGTTGTAGCGACAAGTTAGATTTGTGCTTGACACCAATTTTTTGGCATGCCTGTATGCATTCAATGTGACACCTAAACCGATCACTTCAGAGGTCGACATGATTGATCCCGTTGTCTGGCGCTTGAATCGTTCCTGCATACGTCCAGTTTCCGCTTGAACATATCATCGTTAAAAGTGCAGTACTTTGACCTCTGAGTCAATATGAGTTGGCCTTCATTACGGTCATTTCAGTGAAAAACCAAGTTCTTGTCTAGCGCGCGATCTTCAGCGATAGAAACCCATCGGAATCACCTAGTTTTGTTATAGCTGAAACATGTTCATGAATGTGAAACAGCCAAGTACATACAAGAGGAAGCTCTGTTGACTGAACTCAGACGCACAGATTCGAGAGTTCTGTACCTCGGACATACAGAAACTGGTTTATATTTATTGTGGCAACAAAAAATTTTGTGGGAGTTGCAGATTTAGGTGGCTCTTAAAATGGTTCCCCTTTTCAAAATGGACCTGAAAACTTTGAGCCGTGACATCATTTGCGTCGTAACAGCGCATTGCATATTTCTGTAATGAAGGCACAGAGATAACCGAAACTGTATGGAGTTTTAATAACGGAAACTACTCACAAGTTTGCTGAAAACTCTTCGACAGCCCACGACCGGTTTCAACCTTCTTGGGTCGCATCAGGTAGGCGCAGTCACCGAGTTTCCGTTAACCTCATGTTCTACTCGAACCCAAATTAGACTGTTTTGGAGCAACCTTGTGAGTAGTTTCCTTCATGAAAATATACTGTGATATCTCGAATATCGTGCCAACTGAATCATGAGGCGGCCTGTGTGCACCACATTCAGTTGTAGAATATCATAAACGAGAGATTCAATTGAGTCTCTCGTGAAAACCAAAGTGATTTGCAAATGAGTTTAGTTCTCGAAAACAGTTCAATTTAAGTTCAAGTAGAACATAAGGTTGACGGAAAGTCGGGGACTGCGCCTATCTGTTGAGCCCCAAGAAGGGCGAAACCGGTCATGGGCTGTCGAAGAGTCTCCAGTTTTCCTGAGAAAACACTCATCCGTTCTCTTCAGTCGCAGTTGGTTTACTACTGCCCCCGGTTGATGAACCTCTCAAGGAATTCTAAAGAAAGCCTTAGCCACAGTAAAAAGACGGTAGTTCCATTTTACAGCCAACTTCCATTATTGAGGAAAGAAAGGAGTGGTCTTTTGTTTGGGAGTCGTCGTTGCTGGGGGGGGGGCAGACTTTCTCACTTGCCTTTACTCTGTTTTATTCCGTGCCGCAATACTCCCACGGTAGTTGATTTACTCACTTTCCTGCAACCCAGTGTGTTATTGACGTGCGTTCTTTAGATGCGTACGCTTGGATCTCTTAATTACCTGATGAATGGAAGTAGCCTCTTTCCAAGGAGCATCTTTCAGAGTGCTACCGTACCAATGCTTTTTAGTTGAAAGTTTTTCCCAGATTTCTCGCTTGTATTGGCATTCCAGCCGCGGCAACAACTGCGCGGTACTGTCGTTGGTATTCTTCATCACATTACCATTCAGAAAGTAGTGTTGGAATCAGAACAGCATCAAAACCATTGATTCGATCCGACAGCCAATCGATAAGACACGCCTTCCGTGGGTGGAATGTTGTCTACTGCTGTACCCAGTTACGCAACGTTTCATCTGTTTACCCCAAACGCGTCGTTTACGTTTCACCGATCTACAACCTGTCGACAGATGAACGAACGAAGGCAGCTGTGATTGTTGACACTCATTGGTATCAAAGTGGGTTGTTTAGCACATTCGAACTTTAATGCGCATGCTACATGGTCCATCCGATCTAAAATGGTCTTCCGAATAGTTGCGATTGGCTACGGTAAACCAATTTGAATCTAGCGCCAGCAGGATTCCGGGTGCTCGTGTTCGGATAACTTATTCAGTCTAAGAATTGTGGTGATGATCGTAAAGGCTAGACTTGCTGTTTGCAATCATTTTATTTGACCTGAGCGGTCACCGTGACACGGAAAATTCCTGATTTTAGTCGAGGTACCAGTTCGACGGTTAGCCTCTCCTGCAAGGCGAATAGCAAGACACGGTTGTAACGATATCACATTTGTCATATCCGCTTTGTCATGGATGACATGGGCTTTCGAACCCGAGCTATATGAGACTCAAGCATGAGCCATACGGATTATCATAACAGGAAGCCTAGATGTTGCAACCATTGGAGTTTGTGCCTGGCTTAGTTAGCTCTACACTCATAAAAAGTTTTGAAGGCATCACAAGGTCGTAAGTATATGTGTAGTTCACGCGTCTTTCACAGCAAGCACTCTTGTTTGACCAGAAAAATATTCAGGAGAGAGAAGTCAGCAAACAGGACTGTGATTTGTTTTGGAAACGCATGAGTTTCCGTTCACCTCAGGTCTGCTCAGGCAGCTGATTGGTCGAACTCCACAGTGCTGTTTTGAGATGGAAACTTACATCTTTTCGAAAAATGATGTTTCACGACAAATTTCTCAATGATACAAAGTCGGTCCAGTGCACAAAATAATCATCGACCTGACTTAAGTTCCGAATAAACAAAGCCGCTCTTGCTGCAGAATTCTAAAACCTCATTATCACTCTTCTGACGTCACCTGACTAAACCAGACAACCAGTCCCCGAAAATTATCATTCTTGCAATAAGCAGATCGTTTTTTCATTCTTATTTTGACTCAGCTCTACTAAGCAACTTTTTGCTCAGCTCCGACACTCCCGTCGCCATAAATAATGATGCTTCATTAGCTTGAAATACTTGGAAAAAAGGCATTTTCCTCCCAACACTTCTATCTAATTCTCGTATGCTAGTCTAGTAATCCAGTTGAAATTTTCAGCATGCTTTCATCCTTTCGCTTTGTGCACGAACACTGAACTAGGTTCCCCAAACCATCCTTGGAAAATTAGATATGGTCATTAGATATGGTCACATTAGATATGGTCCACTGCAACAGCATTCATATCTAGCTTGCGTATCACCGGAACCACTTGTTGGAGCATAGTAAACTGTTCGACATTCACCATATTACCAAGTAAATCAGAGAGTTTCCATGAAGGAAACTGCTCACAAGGTTGCTGAAAACTCTTCGACAGCCCACTATCGGTTTCGCTCTTCTTGGGGCTCATCAGGTAGGCGCAGTCCCCGAGTTTCCGTCAACCTCATGTTATACTTGAACCCAAATTAGACTATTTTTGAGCAACCTTGTGAGTAGTTCCCTTCGTGAAAATATACTGTGATATCTCGAATATCGTGCCAACTGAATCATGAGGCGGCCTGTGTGCACCACATTCAGTTGTAGAATATCATAAACGAGAGATTCAATTGAGTCTCCCGTGAAAACCAAATTGATTTGCAAATGAGTGCATTTCTTGAATCAGAGAGTCTTTGAGCTCGGGTGGCGTGTGCAACACCGTGTAGTTTTCTGATCAAATTCACAAAGTATCAAGAGGGATCAGAGTGACTAAGGGAACAACTAGCTGAACCACGAATCATTGAACTACATCTTGTACAATAGATACGAATCAATCAGCATCCTGTTTCAATCACCAGGTCGTCTGATCCCGCAAGAATGCGTAACCTACTGAATAACTGTAAGTAGTCATGAGATAGCACAGGGACCTGTCCAACCAACCCATGCGTATAAACTACTGATGACGACCGACACCGGATTTTACTCGTCGGTTCACTGGATAGCTTAGGATGATTTAGCTCGTTTTTAAAGTTATTTTGTAAAATGTACTGAGATGTCGGGTATCTCGTACTAACTGAAAAACGAGCTGGCTCTTATGCAATACCCTGAGATGAAGAACACATAAAATGAGGGATGCGACTGAGATTCGACCAAGCCTCATTTAAAACCAAGTTGATATACAGATGAGTGTAGTTCGCGGATTTGGCACAACTTAGATTTGAGTGGAGCTTCTGGTTATCGGAGACACAGGAACTGCTCCTCCACCTAGGGAGGGCGAAATCGAGCTTGAGCTGTCGCATATATATATATAT